>NC_069500.1:365628654-365701154 GCF_027579735.1 Bombina bombina
CAATCATCCAGAGTGGATAATACCTCCTTAAGCAGAGCGCGGAGATGTTCCAACTTAAATTTAAACGTAATCACATCAGGTTCAGCTTGTTGAGAAATGTTCCCTGAATCTGTAATTTCTCCCTCAGACAAAACCTCCCTGGCCCCATCAGACTGGTTTAGGGGCCCTTCAGAACCATTATTATCAGCGTCGTCATGCTCTTCAGTATCTAAAACAGAGCAGTCGCGCTTACGCTGATAAGTGTGCATTTTGGCTAAAATGTTTTTGACAGAATTATCCATTACAGCCGTTAATTGTTGCATAGTAAGGAGTATTGGCGCGCTAGATGTACTAGGGGCCTCCTGAGTGGGCAAGACTCGTGTAGACGAAGGAGGGAATGATGCAGTACCATGCTTACTCCCCTCACTTGAGGAATCATCTTGGGCATCATTGTCATTGTCACATAAATCACATTTATTTAAATGAGAAGGAACTCTGGCTTCCCCACATTCAGAACACAGTCTATCTGGTAGTTCAGACATGTTAAACAGGCATAAACTTGATAACAAAGTACAAAAAACGTTTTAAAATAAAACCGTTACTGTCACTTTAAATTTTAAACTGAACACACTTTATTACTGCAATTGCGAAAAAATATGAAGGAATTGTTCAAAATTCACCAAAATTTCACCACAGTGTCTTAAAGCCTTAAAAGTATTGCACACCAAATTTGGAAGCTTTAACCCTTAAAATAACGGAACCGGAGCCGTTTTTAACTTTAACCCCTTTACAGTCCCTGGTATCTGCTTTGCTGAGACCCAACCAAGCCCAAAGGGGAATACGATACCAAATGACGCCTTCAGAAAGTCTTTTCTATGTATCAGAGCTCCTCACACATGCGACTGCATGTCATGCCTCTCAAAAACAAGTGCGCAACACCGGCGCGAAAATGAGGCTCTGCCTATGATTTGGGAAAGCCCCTAAAGAATAAGGTGTCTAAAAAAGTGCCTGCCGATATAATCTTATCAAAATACCCAGATTAAATGATTCCTCAAGGCTAAATATGTGTTAATAATGAATCGATTTAGCCCAGAAAAAGTCTACAGTCTTAATAAGCCCTTGTGAAGCCCTTATTTACTATCTTAATAAACATGGCTTACCGGATCCCATAGGGAAAATGACAGCTTCCAGCATTACATCGTCTTGTTAGAATGTGTCATACCTCAAGCAGCAAGAGACTGCTCACTGTTCCCCCAACTGAAGTTAATTCCTCTCAACAGTCCTGTGTGGAACAGCCATGGATTTTAGTAACGGTTGCTAAAATCATTTTCCTCACACAAACAGAAATCTTCATCTCTTTTCTGTTTCTGAGTAAATAGTACGTACCAGCACTATTTTAAAATAACAAACTCTTGATTGAATAATAAAAACTACAGTTAAACACTAAAAAACTCTAAGCCATCTCCGTGGAGATGTTGCCTGTACAACGGCAAAGAGAATGACTGTGGTAGGCGGAGCCTAGGAGGGATCATGTGACCAGCTTTGCTGGGCTCTTTGCCATTTCCTGTTGGGGAAGAGAATATCCCACAAGTAAGGATGACGCCGTGGACCGGACACACCTATGTTGGAGAAAAGGTATTTACGCTATACCTTATGGTAAATACTTCGAGTAACCGGTTTAATAGCCTGAAACAGTCTCAATGACCGCCTCAGCAAAACCACGTCTAGACAGGCGTGCAATCTCCAAGCAGTCAGCTTCAGAGAATCTAGATTTGGATGGAGGAATGGACCCTGTATTAGAAGGTCCTTCCTCAGAGGTAATCTCCAAGATGGAAGAGAGGACATCTTCACTAGATCCGCAAACCAGATCCTGCGAGGGCAGGCAGGAGCTATTTAGAATCAGGGACACTCTCTCCTGTTTGATATGAGCAATGATTTGTGGAAGGAGAGCCAACTGAGAAAATGGGTATGCTAGACCGAAATCCCAAGGGACAGCCAGATCATCTATCAGAGTGGCCTGAGGATCTCTTGACCTTGATTCGTACTTTGGAAGCTTGGTGTTTTGACGAGACGCCATCAGATCCAACTCCGGAACCCCTTAGCTGAGGGTTATCATTGAGAACACATCCGGATGGAGAGCCCACTTCCCGGGATGAAAAGTCTGTCTGCTCAGAAAAATCAGCCTCCTAACTGTCCACTCCGGGAATGTGGATGGCCGATTGGAGAAGATCGTTAGCTTCTGCCCACTGCAGAATGAGAGTCACCTCCTTCATGGTCAAGGAACTCAGAGTGGTGGGAGATTTAAGCCACTGAGGTGATGTCCGACTGGAATCTAATAAACCGGACTAAGGTTAATTGAGGCCAAGCATTGAAGATTGCTCTCAACTCCAAGATATTTAAGGAAAGAGAAGACTCTTCCCGAGACCACAGGCCCTGAGCTTTTAGAGAACCCCAAACAGCTCCCCAGCCTAACAGGCTGGCGTCAGTAGTCACAATCACCCAGGAAGGTCTCATGAAGCAAGTTCCCCGATACAGATATTCCTGTGAAATCACAAGAGAGATAAATCTGAATTGTCTCTATTCCATTGACTGAGCATGCAAAGCTGCAGCGGTCAGAGATGGAACCGAGCAAAAGGAATGACGTCCATGGAAGCCACATGCATTGAGCCACTGATGGACAAATAGAATGGAGAGAGGCAAGAAGTTTGGATTTTCTGACGTCCATCAGGAAAATCTTCATGGACAGGTAACCTATGATTGTCCCTAGGAAACACACTCCTGTAGAAAAGACAACAACATCTCTGCATGAGATTTTGCTAGTTTAAAAGATGACGCCTGAACCAAGATGTCGTCTATATAAGGCACCACAGCAATACCCTGGGATCTGATTACTATCAATAGAGACCCCAGAACTTTTGTGAATATTCTGGGAGCTGTAGCAAGACCAAATGGAAGTGCAACAAACTGAAAATGCTTGTCCGGAAAAGCAAAAAAATAAAATAAAAAATTAAATAAAAAATAAAATAAAAATAAAAGACCCTTCAGGTCTAGTGTCATGAACTGACTTCCTGTACCAATGGAACGAATAGTTTTCTATCTTGAAGGACAGAACCCTGAGGAATTTGTTGAGACACTTTAGATCTAGGATGGGACGGAAAGTTCCCTCCTTTTTGGGAACCACAAATAGATTTGAATATAATCCTAGACCTTGTTCCTCCAGATGGACTGGTACAATAACTCCCAGGGAGAATAGATTCTCTACGCAATTTAAGAAGGCCTCCCTTTTTACCTGGTTTGAAGAAAAGTCTTGACAGGAGAAATCTGCCCCTTGGAGTGCTAGACTTAAATCCTATTGTGTAATCCTGGGATACTATATCCACAGCCCAAGGATCTGGGACATCATGTATCCAAGTCTGTCGAAAAAGGAATGCCTGCCCCCTCCCTTGATCCAAAAATCGGATTGGGGCGGATCCTTTATGCCGATTTAGAATCATCGGAAGGCTTCTTGTTTTGTTTTTCCTTATTCCAGGGCTGGCTGGATTTCCAAGAGGACCTGGATTGGTCTGGTTTGGAAGAAGGAGGAAGAGAAATTCTGTCCCTTAAAGTTGCAAAAGGAATGAAAACTATAGGTCTGTTGACCCTTATGTATATTCATCTTGTCCTGACGTAGGAAAGGTACCTTTCCATCCGTAATCTCTGAAATGATTTCTGCCAAACAAGGACCGAATGGGGTTTTACCTTTTAGAAGGTAAAGCCAAAAGCTTGTCCTTTGAAGATACATCAGCCGACCAAAATTTTAACCAGAGCTCTACAAGCTAGAACAGTGAAGCTAGACATCTAAGCTGCCAGTCCATGTTGGCATTGTAAATAAAGGTACTGGATAATATAAAGTGAAGGTCAATTTAGATGAATAATCCTATTAAAAACAAGGGCACTTTAATTCATCAAAATTGACATTTCACTCTTTTTCTTCAAATACTTACCTTTTAATCCTGACAGCCTCTGCAGTGCTTCCTCTGCCATTCGCAATCCCTATTGCGGGTCCAAAATGATGAATCCTGCTTCCTCCAATAACGGCGTTGCCTCAGACCATGATTCCCCTGGGGGGGTGGGTGGGAGAGAAGAGAGCCGTGATTGGAGGAAGCCATATTAGTCATTTCTGACATATGAAGAGGCTTCTGATGGGCGAGGGAATCGCTGGAGCGGCTGTGAAGATTAAAAGGTCAGTATTTGAAGAAAAGTAAAATGTCAATTTTGATGAATTAAAGAGCACTTGTTTTTAATATGATTATTAAAAACCGGGCACCGATTCATCTAAATTGAACTTCACTTTAACAGCCTTGATCCCATTTTCAATCTCTTCAATTGTAGTCTCTGATATCAGATCAGAAATCAGCAGGGCATCGCACCAGTAAGATGCTGCATCCGTAGCAATACTTACCGCAGGTTGCCACTGTAAACCTTGATGGATGTACATTTTTAAGTAAGCCTCTAGCTTCTTATCCATGGGATCCTTAAAGGAACAACTATCCTCTATAGGAATAGTAGTTCTTTTAGTTAGTACAGATAGCTCCTTCTACCTTAGGCACCGTGCGCCATGTCAAGAAAGGAGTCAGCAACAGTAAACATCTTTTTTAAAACAGGGGAAGGGAAAAAATAAACCCCTGAGCTATAATTTCAGACATCTGGTCTGGAACAGGAAAAACATCCACAGATGAGGGAGAATCAAACTCAAGTTTAGTAGACTTTTTAGGGTTGACAGCAACCGAAGGTTCAGTCTCGTCCAAAGTAGCTAGAACCGCCTTCAGCAGCAACCTGAGATGTTCTGAAATTAACTTCTTCAGATTCAGAATTTTTTCCCCCATAGTGTAGGAGTCTGAGATCTCACCTTCAGAAGCTACTTAAGTATCTTCCTCATCTGACAAGTGGGAAAGGTTGACCAACGCAGATTTAGAGGGGTCAGAAACCTTACTGTCAGAAATATGTCTAGATTTCCTCTTAAGCAGATAAATCTGCAGACACCGCAGAGGTTATCTGTGGAGCAAAATCTCCTGGCAAATAAACACCTTCAGGAGGATGAGAGGAACCTGCAATGTGAAACAACTATAGCTTGGGACGTCTGAGGAGAAAGCTGTGGCATATCCTGAACAGCATTATCCTGAGAGATATATGGCTCAGAAGGAAGTAATTTGTCTTTAAAATTTTAAAGGTCTTAGATAAGCAAGTGGAGCAGAATTGCAGAGGAGGTACAACCTGAGCCTCCAGACAAATCAAACATTTTTCAAAGGAAATAGATGTAATATGGCCTGAATCCATAATAACAGAGCTGATTCCCAATTAAAAAAGGAAAAAAAAAAAATATTTAAAATCTTCCCTAACACCTCTATACCTCAGCTAGCTGAGGAGTCTTACCGGACCAGGACCGGAGTACACTCTCCAGATGCAAATCCGCTGTCAGGGAACCTCCAATAGTAGATAAAACTGGAGAGAAGAGAGATGAAAAGATTCTGTCTGTTCGACAAGAAGCTATTACGCTAACTAACTCACTCTGGTCTGCATAGACTAAAGCGGAAAAGTGGATGAGTCACGTGATTGGAGAAGAAAGAAAACGGTCACAGAAAAGACGCGCGTTTTTGACCGATCAAAGAAACATAAGTCTAAGCACACCGCTTTCACAGTAATAACCAACGATATATAAAAAGTAAAAAAGCGCTGATCTACAACGGTCTACCTAAAATAATAGGGGAGCATAGATATCTACTTCTATTGCTCATGTTGAACAGCGCAAAGGGACTAATACCGATTGGAAGTAGACACAAAGGGACTTCCCGATTGGAAGTAGACACGAGTACCAAATTTGCAGAGTGGAGGGTTAGAGTGGGGGAACTGCTAAATCTTGAAAGATACCACTACCTCAAAACCGGCAAACTTGCTACACATGAAATGATGACACTGACTTGGATAGGGAGAGTGTTATAAAGTAATCCTGTAGGATATTAGTAATCAAATAGTTTAAAGCCCTGCACATCAGAAAAACATAATTTATGCTTACCTGATAAATTTATTTCTCTTGTAGTGTATCCAGTCCACGGATCATCCATTACTTGTGGGATATTCTCCTTCCCAACAGGAAGTTGCAAGAGGATCACCCACAGCAGAGCTGCTATATAGCTCCTCCCCTCACTGCCATATCCAGTCATTCGACCGAAACAAGACGAGAAAGGAGAAACCATAGGGTGCAGTGGTGACTGTAGTTTAATTAAAATTTAGACCTGCCTTAAAAGGACAGGGCGGGTTGTGGACTGGATACACTACAAGAGAAATACATTTATCAGGTAAGCATAAATTATGTTTTCTCTTGTTAAGTGTATCCAGTCCACGGATCATCCATTACTTGTGGGATACCAATACCAAAGCTAAAGTACACGGATGATGGGAGGGACAAGGCAGGAACTAAAACAGAAGGAACCACTGCCTGTAGAACCTTTCTCCCAAAAACAGTCTCCGAAGAAGCAAAAGTATCAAATTTGTAAAATTTCTAAAAAGTATGAAGCGAAGACCAAGTTGCAGCCTTGCAAATCTGTTCAACAGAGGCCTCATTTTTAAAGGCCCAGGTGGAAGCCACAGCTCTAGTAGAATGAGCTGTAATCCTTTCAGGAGGCTGCTGTCCAGCAGTCTCATAGGCTAAACTGATTATACTCCGAAGCCAAAAAGAAAGAGGTTGCCGAGGCCTTTTGACCTCTCCTCTGTCCAGAGTAAACAACAAACAGGTTAGATGTTTGGCAAAAATCTTTAGTAGCCTGTAAGTAAAACTTCAAGGCACGGACTACGTCTAGATTATTCAAAAGATGTTCCTTCTTTGAAGAAGGATTAGGACATAATGATGGAACAACAATCTCTTGATTGATATTCTTGTTAGAAACCACCTTAGGAAAAAACCCAGGTTTTGTACGCAGAACAACTTTATCGGAATGAAAGATCAGATAAGGAGAATCACAATGTAAGGCAGATAACTCTGAGACTCTTCGAGCCGAGGAAATAGCCATCAGAAAAAGAACTTTCCATGAAAGAAGTTTGATATCAATAGAATGAAGGGGTTCAAACGGAACCCCTTGAAGAACTTTAAAGGGACAGTAAAGTCAAAACTAAACTTTCATGATTCAGATAGGGCATGCAATTTTAAACAACTTTCCTATTTACTTTTATCATCAAATTTGCTTTGTTCCCTTGGTGGTATTTTTGAAAAGCTAAACCTAGCTAGGCTCAAACTGATTTCTAAACAGTTGAAAACCGCCTCCTAGCTCAGAGCATTTTGAAAGTTTTTCACAGTTAGACTGTGCTAGTTCACGTGTCATATAGATAACATTGTGCTCACTCCTGTGAAGTTATTTAGGAGTCTTCACTGATTGACTACACTGCATGTCTGTCAAAGGCACTTAGATAAGGAGGCTGTCTGCAAAGGCTTAGATACAAGGTAATCACAGAGGTAAAAAGCATATTAATATAACTGTGTTGGTTATGCAAAAATGGGGAATGGGTAATAAAGGGATTATCTATCTTTTTAAATAAGAAAAAATTTGGTGTAGACTGTCCTTTTAAGAACCAAGTTTAAGCTCCCTGAAGGAGCAACAGGTTTAAACACAGGCTTAATTCTAACTAAAGCCTGACAAAATGCCTGAACGTCTGGAACTTCTGCCAGACGCTTGTGTAAAAGAATATACAGAGCAGAAATCTGTCCCTTTAAAGAACTAGCTGATAATCCTTTGTCCAAACCCTCTTGGAGGAAGGACAATATCCTAGGAATCCTAACCCTACTCCATGGGTAATTCTTGGATTCACACCAAAGATGATATTTACGCCAAATATTGTGGTAAATTTTCCAGGTGACAGGCTTTCGTGCCTGTAATAAGGTATCAATTACTGACTCTGAGAAGCCACGCTTTGATAGGCTCAAGCGTTCAATCTCCATGCAGTCTCAGAGAAAGTAGATTCGGATGATTGAAAGGACCTTGTATTAGAAGGTCTTGTCTCAGAGGCAGAGTCCATGGTGGAAAGGATGACATGTCCACTAGGTCTGCATACCAGGTCCTGTGTGGCCACGCAGGCGCTATCAATATCACTGATGCTCTTTCCTGTTTGATTTTGGCAATCAGACGAGGGAGCAGAGGAAACGGTGGAAACACATAAGCCAGGTTGAAGAACCAAGGCGCTGCTAGAGCATCTATCAGTGCCGCTTCTGGGTCCCTAGACCTGGATCCGTAACAAGGAAGCTTGGCGTTCTGGCGAGACGCCATGAGATCCAATTCTGGTTTGCCCCAACGGAGAACCAATTGAGCAAACACCTCCGGATGGAGTTCCCATTCCCCCAGATGAAAAGTCTGACGACTTAGAAAATCCGCCTCCCAGTTCTCTACACCTGGGATATGGATCGCTGACAGGTGGCAAGAGTGAATCTCTGCCCAGCGAATTATCTTGGAGACTTCTGACATCGCTAGGGAACTCCTGGTTCCCCCTTGATGGTTGATGTAAGCCACAGTCATGATGTTGTCCGACTGAAATCTGATGAACCTCAGTGTTGAAAGCTGAGGCCAAGCCAGAAGAGCATTGAAAATTGCTCTTAACTCCAGAATATTTATTGAGGCCATCAGGGAGTTCCAGACTGCACCCCAACCTAGAAGGCTGGCATCTCTTGTTACAATTGTCCAATCTGGTCTGCGAAAGGTAATACCCTTGGACAGATGGGCCCGAGATAACCACCAGAGAAGAGAATCTCTAGTTTCCTGACCCAGATTTAGTAGAGGGGACAAATCTGTGTAATCCCCATTCCACTGACTGAGCATGCATAATTGCAGCGGTCTGAGATGCAGGCGCGCGAATGGCACTATGTCCATCGCCGCTACCATTAAGCCGATTACTTCCATGCACTGAGCCACCGTGGGGCGCGGAATGGAGTGAAGAACACGGCAAGCATTTAGAAGTTTTGATAACCTGGACTCAGTCAGGTAAATTTTCATTTCTACAGAATCTATTAGAGTCCCTAGGAAGGAAACCCTTGTGAGAGGAGATAGAGAACTCTTTTCTTCGTTCACTTTCCACCCATGCGACCTCAGGAATGCCAGAACTATCTCTGTATGAGAGTTGGCAATTTGAAAGCTTGACGCCTGTATCAGGATGTCGTCCAGGTAAGGAGCCACCGCTATGCCTCGCGGTCTTAGGACCCGCCAGAAGTGAGCCCAGAACCTTTGTAAAAATTCTTGGGGCTGTAGCCAACCCGAATGGAAGAGCTACAAATTGGTAATGCCTGTCTAGAAAGGCAAACCTCAGGAACTGATGACGATTCTTGTGAATCGGAATGTGAAGGTAGGCATCCTTTAAGTCCACTGTGGTCATGTACTGACCCTCTTGGATCATGGGTAAAATGGTTCGAATAGTTTCCATCTTGAATGACGGAACTCTGAGGAATTTGTTTAGGATCTTTAAATCCAAAATTTGTCTGAAGGTTACCTCTTTTTTGGGAACCACAAACAGATTTGAATAAAACCCCTGTCCTTGTTCCGTCCGCGGAACTGGATGGATCACTCCCATTACAAGGAGATCTTGTACGCAGCTTAGGAATGCCTCTTTCTTTATCTGGTTTGCAGATAGCCTTGAAAGATGAAATCTCCCTTGTGGAGGAGAAGCTTTGAAGTCCAGAAGATATCCCTGAGATATGATCTCCAACGCCCAGGAATCCTGAACATCTCTTGCCCACGCCTGGACGAAGAGAGAGTCTGCCCCCTACTAGATACGTTGTCGGATAGGGGGCCGCTCCTTCATGCTGTCTTAGAGGCAGCAGCAGCAGGCTTTCTGGCCTGCTTGCCCTTGTTCCAGGACTGGTTAGGTTTCCAGGCCTGCTTGGATTGAGCAAAAGTTCCCTCTTGTTTTGAAGCAGAGGAAGTTGATGCTGCACCTGCCTTGAAATTTTGAAAGGCACGAAAATTAGACTGTTTGGCCTTTGATTTGGCCCTGTCCTGAGGAAGGGTATGACCCTTACCTCCAGTAATGTCAGCAATAATTTCTTTCACACCAGGCCGGAATAAGGTCTGCCCCTTGAAAGGAATGTTGAGTAATTTAGACTTCGAAGTCACATCAGCTGACCAGGATTTAAGCCATAGCGCCCTACGTGCCTGTATGGCAAATCCGGAATTCTTAGCCGTTAGTTTAGTCAAATGAACAATGGCATCAGAAACAAATGAGTTAGCTGGTGTAATGGCAAAATGGAAACATTTTTCTAAATATAGGAGGTGGGGAAAAAGGGCACACCGGGCCTATCCCACTCCTTACTAATAATTTCTGTAAGCCTTTTAGGTATTGGAAAAACATCAGTACTCACCGGCACTGCATAATATTTATCCAGCCTACACAATTTCTCTGGCACTGCAATTGTGTCACAGTCATTCAGAGCAGCTAATACCTCCCCAAACAATACACGGAGGTTCTCAAGCTTAAATTTAAAATTAGAAATCTCTGAATCAGGTCTCCCCGATTCAGAGACGTCACCCACAGACTGAAGCTCTCCATCCTCAGGTTCTGCATATTGTGACGCAGTATCAGACATGGCTCTTACAGCATCTACGCGCTCTGTATCTCGTCTAACCCCAGAGCTATCGTGCTTGCCTCTCAATTCAGGCAATCTGGATAATACTTCTGACAGGGTATTATACATGATTGCAGCCATGTCCTGCAAAGTAATCGCTATGGGCGTCCCTGATGTACTTGGCGCCATATTAGCGTGCGTCCCTTGAGCGGGAGGCGAAGGGTCCGACACGAGGGGAGAGTTAGTCGGCATAACTACCCCCTCGACAGACCCCTCTGGTGACAATTCTTTTATAGATAAAGACTGATCTTTACTGTTTAAGGTGAAATCAATACATTTAGTACACATTTTCCTATGGGGCTCCACCATGGCTTTTAAACATAATGAACAAGTATCCTCTGTTTCAGACATGTTTGTACAGACTAGCAATGAGACTAGCAAGCTTGGAAAACACTTTAAAAGCAAGTTAACAAGCAATATAAAAAACGTTACTGTGCCTTTAAGAGAAACAAATTTTGACAAAATTTGAAACCGTGAAAAAAGGCAGTTACACTAACAAAATTTTTACAGTGTATGTAACAAGTCAGCAGAGCATTGCACCCACTTGCAAATGGATGATTAACCCCTTAATAACAAAAACGGAATAATAAATGACAAAAACGTTTTTTAAACAGTCACAACAACTGCCACAGTTACTGTGGTTGTTACCCTCCTCAAACACGACTTTGAAGCCTTTTGAGCCCTTCAGAGATGTCCTGTATTATGCAGAGGGAAGCTGAATGTCTGTCAGTATTTTTAGCTGCACAGAAAAGCACTAAAATAGGCCCTTCCCACTCATATTACAACAGTGGAAAGCCTCAGGAAACTGTTTCTAGGCAAAAATCAAGCCAGCCATGTGGAAAAAAAACTAGGCCCCAATAAGTTTTATCACCAAGCATATATAAAAACGATTAAACATGCCAGCAAACGTTTTATATTGCACTTTTATAAGAGTATGTATCTCTGTTAATAAGCCTGATACCAGTAGGTATCACTGCATTTAAGGCTTAACTTACATTAATCCGGTATCAGCAGCATTTTTAGAGCAAATTCCATACCTAGAAATATGTTAACTGCACATACCTTATTGCAGGAAAACCTGCACGCCATTCCCCCTCTGAAGTTACCTCACTCCTCAGAATATGTGAGAACGGCAGTGGATCTTCGTTACTTCTGCTAAGATCATAGAAATCACAGGAAGATTCTTCTTCTAATGCTGCCTGAGATGAAACAGTACACTCCGGTACCATTTAAAAATAACAAACTTTTGATTGAAGTTAAAAAACTAACTATAATACACCACTCTCCTCTTACTACGTCCATCTTTGTTGAGAGTTGCAAGAGAATGACTGGATATGGCAGTGAGGGGAGGAGCTATATAGCAGCTCTGCGGTGGGTGATCCTCTTGCAACTTCCTGTTGGGAAGGAGAATATCCCACAAGTAATGGATGATCTGTGGACTGGATACACTTAACAAGAGAAATAGATAAAGCCAAGATTTGACCCTTTAGGGAACTAGTCGATAAGCCTTTCTCCAAACATTCTTGGAGAAAAGACAAAATTCTAGGAATCCTAACTCTACTCCATGAGTAGCCCTTGTATTCACACCAAAGATATTTACGCCATATCTTATGGTAAATCTTTTTAGTTACAGGCTTACTAGCCTGAATCATGGTCACTATGACAGAGTCAGAAAAACCTTGCTTAGACAAAATTAAGCGTTCAATATCCAAGTAGTCAGCCTCAGAGTAACTAGATGTGAAAGAAGGACCTTTGAATTAGAAGGTCCTTCTCTGCAACTGTGGAGACTTCCGTTGAAGATGACATATCCACCAGATATGCATACCAAATCCTGCGAGGCCAAGCAGGAGCAATGAGGATCACTGATGTCCTCTCCTGCTTGATCCGAGCAATGACCCGAAGAAGAAGCGCAAATGGAAGAATTTTTTATGCTAGACTAAAGGTCCAAGGAACCGCCACAGCATCTATCAGTTCCGCCTGGGAGCCCCTGGACCTCGACCCGAATCTCGGGAGCTTGGCATTCTGTCGAGATGCCAAGAGGTCTAATTCCGGCTGACCCTACATGAGAATCAGGCTGGAGAACACTTCCGGATGGAGTTCCCACTCCCCCGGATGAAAGGTCTGCCTGTTCAGAATATGCGCCTCCCAGTTGTCCACCCCTCGAATGTGGATCGTCGACAGACAAGAATGGGCCTCCGCCCACTGAATTATCTTGGTTACCTCTGTCATTGCTAAGGAACTCCTCATTCCTCCCTGATGATTGATATAAGCCACTGAAGTTATGTTGTCCAACTGGAACCTGATAAGCTGAGGCCAGGCGAGCACTGAAGATCGCTCTCAGCTCCAGGATGTTTATAGGAAGAACAGACTCTAGAGTCTACACTCCCTGAGCCTATTAGGGAACCCTAGAAGGCTGGCGCGGTCTGTTGTCACAATCACCCAAGATGGTCTGCGACAACAGGTTCCCTGGAAAAGATCATCCAGAGACAACCACCATTGAAGAGAAGTCCACATAATCTCCGTTCCATTACCTGAGCATATTTAACTGCAGAGGTCAGAAATGGAACCGAGCAAACGGGATGATGCCCATTGCCGCTACCATCAGCCCGATTTCCTCCATGTTCTAAGCCACTGATGGCCGAGGAGTGGACTGAAGAGCTAGACAAGTATCGGAAATCTTTGATTTCTTGACTTGTCAGAAAAATCTTCATCGATAGGGAATCTATTATGGTTCCCAA
The DNA here is from genome assembly GCF_027579735.1 of Bombina bombina. Lineage (NCBI taxonomy): Eukaryota > Metazoa > Chordata > Amphibia > Anura > Bombinatoridae > Bombina > Bombina bombina. Next base: position 365,642,008 of record NC_069500.1, read on the forward strand.
GAAAGTTGCCCTTGTATTTGGGACAAAGGAACTCTTATCCAAAATTTAAAACTTCACACCGTGAGATCGCAGGAAGTAAAACTACATTTCCGTGTGGAATCTTGCTAGTTGAAAAGATGGCGTCTGGACTAGGATGTCATCCAGATAAGGTGCCACTGCAATTCCTCATAATCGAAGCACCGCCCACAGAGATACCAGAACCTTTGTGAAATTTCTGTGAACTGTTGCAAGACCGAAAGGAAAAGCCACAAACTGGAAGTATTTGACCAGAGAGACAAACCTTAGAAACTTTGGATGATCCCAGTGGATGGGAACATGTAGGTACACATCCTTTCATCCACTGTTATAACTTAACCCTCTAGGGTCAAAGGAAAAAAAATGGAACAAATAGTTTCCAACTTGAAGGACGATACCCTGAGAAATGTGTTTAGACTTCTGAGATGTAAAATTTTTCAATACTTAGAGATCCAGAACATCTCAACCCAAGTCTGAGCGAAGGAAAGACTGATCCCCTACAAGATCCGGTCCCGGATCGGGGCATGCCCGTTATGATGTCCTTAATTCAACAGCAGGCTTTATGGATTGTATCTCCATGTAGGCTTAGTCTGTTCCTGATTGGAGACAGTAAAGGAAGAACTTCCTTTGAAATTCCAAAAAGGAACGAAAATTGCTTGGTCGTCCTTTTTGTCTGTTTGTTTCTCTTATCCTGCGGGAAAAAAAAGAGGACACTTACCACCCGAGATAATATCCAACAGGCCAGGTTGCCAAAAAAAAAAAAAAGTCTTCCTCTTGTAAGGACATCCAGCAGTTTAGACCGAGAGGATAGATACGCAGACCAAGGTTTTAACCATAAGGCTCTGTGAGCTGGAAAAGAGAAACTTGAAATCTTGGCTCCCAAATTGATAACTTTAAGGGAGACATCCATATAAAGGAATTAGCTAGTTTAAGAGCTTTTATCCTATCCTGGATTTCATCCAAGGAAGATTTCGTCCACTAAACAATATGCCATAGCACTAGTGACGGTTGCAATGTACCCAGCTGGCTGCCTGTAAGCCCTGTTGAGCATACATCTTATTGAAAAGACCCTCAACTTCTTTCCATAGGGTCTTTGAAGGCACAACTATCCTCTATGGGAATAGTAGATCTCTTAGCTAAGGTGGAAACGGCTCCTTCCCCCTTGGGAACAGTTTTCCAAGCCTCCTTAATAAATGAAGGTATGTCGGGTTAAAATTGAATGAAATTACTTCAGATAAATTAATTACCGTCTGAGATTTTTTTACTCAGACACTACCGAAGAATCTTCCTTTTCAGCTCTCAGGGGAGACACATTCGGAAAAACTTATTCCCTGATGTAACCCATTTCCTTTTGAATCAACCCCGCAACATGGGGAAAAAAAAAAGGCAAAGTAACTCCAGAAGGAGATTGAGGTAAATCGCAGAGCACTGCCTCTGAGGGCTATAACATTGGGACACTTGAGCAGAGATTTGCGGCATAAATTGAACCTTATCAATAGATTCTTAAACAGTATCTGCCTTAAAAAGGAGTTGGCTCAGAAAAAGTGTATCTGAACAACCTAACATTCTTCATATAGAAGAACAGAAAAAATTGTGTATTCACATCGACATCAGGGCATTAACTTTACAAAAATGGATCTAGCAGGACCTCTTGTTCAAAAATAAAAAAAATCCAACAAACAGTTAAAACATTTTTTTATTAAACATTTAAAACAGAAAAGATGTTACTGTGTCTTTAAATGTTAAAAACGACATTTTTTCTTGCTTCAAAAATGAAACACAAACAGTTGTAATCCTTTAATACACATTTAAAACATAAGATGTTACTGTGTCTTTAAATGTTAAAACGTCACATTTATTTCTGCATGTAGAGGAAAGGTTAACGGTACTCAAATTTACACTAACAGTTGTAATCTTTTATTAAACATTTAACACTTAAGAGATGTCACTATGTCTTTAAAATGTTAAAACGTCACATTTATTTCTGCATGTAGAGGATGTTTATTGGTATTCAAATGTACACATAAACAGATGTAATCTTTTATTCAACATTTAAAAACATAAAAGATTTTACAGTGCCTACAAATGCATTTTATTTCTGAAAGTCCCAAAAACCCGGATACAGCATAGTAGTGCTGTCCGGTTCTCACTAACCACTGCCCTTATCCGGCCGTACTAGAAGGAAGTACATGTTACCAGAAAAAAAAAAAAAAAAAAAGGAGTAGAAGCAGAGTGCTCGCCATTCGAAGCTCCCCCCATCTTGGGCGTTATCAAGGCGAAATCTCCATTATTATAGAAAAAGATCTATTGCCGATAGTAAAATAAACAGACTGAACGCCAAATTGGCGCCACTCGAAGCTCTGTCCATCGTGGGCGTTGTCAAGGCGAAATTCCGGTCGCCATTATTATAGAAAACGGATCTATTGCCGATCATAAATAAACATACTGAAAGTCTGTAGCCAAAATGGGTCTGTCCCTTGCTAGCCAGCAACTTTGCCCATCTATAAGCATTCACCTCATTTCTTGCACAGACCCAGAGAAACAAGCTCATAGTGAAAAAGTCCTAATCTCTCCTCAGCACCAGTGCCTGATAATAAGGTGCTGTCTAAAAATTGTCCTCCTCTACAAATAGGAGTCTATGTCCCATAAATTAAAGTGCTCCACTTCTGTGATCTTACCCCAGACCCATAATAAAAAATAAAATTTATGCTTACCTGATAAATTTGTTTCTTTTTAGACACGATGAGTACACGGATCTTCATCCTTACTTGTGGGATATCACCTCCTGGTCAGCAGGAGGCGGCAAAGAGCACCACAGCAGAGTTGCTATATATAGCTCCTCCCTTCCCTCCCACTCCAGTCATTCGACCGAAGTTAGTAAGAGAAAGGAAAAGCCAAGGAGCAGAGGTGTCTGAAGTTAACAAAAATTAATAACCTGTCTCAGAGAACAGGGCGGGCCGTGGACTCATCGTGTCTAAAAAGAAACTAATTTATCAGGTATGCATAAATTTTCTTTTTAAAGACACAATGAGTCCACGGATTTCATCCTTACTTGTGGGATACAATACCAAAGCTAGAGTACACGGATGAAAAGGGAGGGACAAGACAAACGTTAGGCACCACTGCTCGAAGAACCTTTCTCCCAAAAACAGCCTCAGCCGAGCAAAAAGTATCAAATTTGTAAAATTTAGAAAAAAAGTGTGAAGAGAGGACCAAGTTGCAGCCTTGCTAATCTGTTCTACAGAAGCTTCCTTTTTGAATGCCCATGAGGAAGCAACAGCCCAAGTGGAATGAGCCGTAACCCTTTCAGGAGGCTGCTGTCCAGCAGTCTCATATGCAAAACGGACGATACTCTTCAGCCAAAAAGAAAGAGGTAGCCGTAGCTTTCTGACCCTTACGTTTTCCAGAGAAAATGACAAACAAAGAAGAAGACTGACAAAAGTCCTTAGTCGCTTGTAAATAAAATTTCAAAGCACGGACCACGTCCAAATTGTGCAGGAGACATTCCTTTTGAGAAGGATTAGAACACAATGAAAGAACAACAATCTCCTGATTAATGTTTGTCTGAAACAACCTTAGGAAGGAACCCTAGTTTAGTACGTAAAACTACCTTATCCGAATGAAAAATAAGGTAAGGTAAATTGTATTGCAATGCCGAAAGCTCAGACACTCTTCGAGCTGAAGAAATGGCAACAAGAAATAAAACTTTCCAAGATAATTTAATATCTAAGGAATGCATAGGCTCAAACTGAGCCCCTTGAAGAACTTTAAGAACTAAATTCAGGCTCCATGGAAGAGAAATTGGTTTAAACACAGGCCCGATTCTAACCAAAGCCTGAAAAAAAGGACTGAACGTCTGGGACATCCGCCAGACGTTTGTGTAACAAAATAGATGAGGCCAAGATCTGACCCTTTAGGGAACTTGCCGATAAACCCTTCTCCAATCCTTCTTGGAGAAAAGGACAAAATTCTGGGAATCATAACATAATTTATGCTTACCTGATAAATGTATTTCTCTTGTAGTGTATCCAGTCCACGGATCATCCATTACTTATGGGATATTCTCCTTCCCAACAGGAAGTTGCAAGAGGATCACCCACAGAAGAGCTGTCTATATAGCTCCTCCTCTAACTGCCACTACCAGTCATTCGACCGAAGACAAGCAAGAGAAAGGAGAAACCATAGGGTGCAGTGGTGACTGTAGTTTAATTAAAATTTAGACCGTGGACTGGATACACTACAAGAGAAATAAATTTATCAGGTAAGCATAAATTATGTTTTCTCTTGTTAAGTGTATCCAGTCCACGGATCATCCATTACTTGTGGGATACAAATACCAAAGCTAAAGTACACGGATGATGGGAGGGATCAAGGCAGGAACTTAAACGGAAGGAACCACTGCCTGTAGAACCTTTCTCCCAAAAACAGCCTCCGAAGAAGCAAAAGTATCAAATTTGTAAAATTTTGAAAAGGTGTGAAGCGAAGACCAAGTCGCAGCCTTGCAAATCTGTTCAACAGAGGCCTCATTTTTAAAGGCCCAGGTGGAAGCCACAGCTCTAGTAAAATGAGCTGTAATCCTTTCAGGGGGCTGCTGTCCAGCAGTCTCATAGGCTAGGCATATTATGCTCCGAAGCCAAAAGGAAAGAGGGGTTGCCAAAGCTTTTTGACCTCTCCTCTGTCCAGAGTAAACGACAAACAGGGTAGATGCTTGACGAAAATCTTTAGTAGCTTGTGAGTAAAACTTCAAGGCACGGACTACGTCCAGATTATGTAAAAGACTTCCTTCTTTGAAGAAGGATTAGGACACAATGATGGAACAACAATCTCTTGATTGATATTCTTGTTAGAAACCACCTTAGGTAAAAACCAGGTTTGGTACGCAGGACTACCTTATCTGCATGAAAAATCAGATAAGAAGAATCACATTGTAAGGCAGGTAGCTCAGAGACTCTCCGAGCCGAGGAAATAGCCATCAAAAACAGAACTTTCCAAGATAAAAGTTTAATATCAATGGAATGAAGGGGTTCCAACGGAACTCCTTGAAGAACTTTAAGAACCAAGTTTAAGCTCCACGGGGGAGCAACAGGTTTAAAACACAGAAATCTGTCCCTTTAAGGAACTAGCTGATAATCCTTTGTCCAAGCCCTCTTGGAGAAAAGACAATATTCTAGGAATCCTAACCTTACTCCATGAATAATTCTTGGATTCACACCAATAAAGATATTTACTCCATATCTTGTGGTAGATTTTCCTGGTAACAGGCTTTCGTGCCTGTATTAAAGTATCAATGACTGACTTGGAGAAGCCACGCTTTGATAGAATCAAGCGTTCAATCTCCATGCAGTCAGTCTCAGAGAAATTAGATTTGGATGATTGAAAGGACCTTGTATCAGAAGGTCCTGTCTTAGAGGCAGAGTCCATGGTGGAAAGGATGACATGTCCACTAGGTCTGCATACCAAGTCCTGCGTGGCCACGCAGGTGCTATCAGAATCACTGATGCTCTCTCCCGTTTGATTTTGGCAATCAGTCGAGGGAGCAGAGGAAACGGTGGAAACACATAAGCCAGGTTGAAGAACCAAGGCGCTGCTAGAGCATCTATCAGCGTCGCTTCTGGGTCGCTGGACCTGGATCCGTAACAAGGAAGCTTGGCGTTCTGGCGAGACGTCATGAGATCCAACTCTGGTTTGCCCCAACGATGAATCAACTGAGCAAACACCTCCGGATGGAGTTCCCACTCCCCCGGATGGAAAGTCTGACGACTTAGAAAATCCACCTCCCAGTTCTCCATGCCTGGGATATGGATTGCCGACAGGTGGCAAGAGTGGTACTCTGCCTAGCGAATTATATTTGAGACTTCTAACATCGCTAGGGAACTCCTGGTTCCCCCTTGATGGCTGATGTAAGCCACAGTCGTGATGTTGTCCGACTGAAATCTGATGAACCTCAGTGTTGCTAACTGAGGCCAAGCCAGAAGAGCATTGAATATCGCTCTTAATTCCAGAATATTTATTGGAAGGAGTTTCTCCTCCTGAGTCCACAATCCCTGTGTCTTCAGGGAATTCCAGACTGCACCCCAACCTAGAAGGCTGGCATCTGTTTTTACAATTGTCCAATCTGGCCTGCGAAAGGTCATACCCTTGGACAGGTGTACCCGAGACAACCACCAGAGAAGAGAATCTCTGGTCTCTTGATCCAGATTTAGCAGAGGGGACAAATCTGTGTAATCCCCATTCCACTGACTCAGCATGCATAATTGCAGCGGTCTGAGATGAAGGCGCGCCAAATGGCACTATGTCATTGCCGCTACCATTAGGCCGATTACCTCCATACACTGAGCTACCGAAGGGTGCGGAATGGAATGAAGAACACGGCAAGCATTTAGAAGTTTTGATAACCTGGACTCCGTTAGGTAAATTTTCATTTCTACAGAATCTATAAGAGTCCCTAAGAAGGAGACTCTTGTGAGTGGGGATAGAGAACTCTTTTCCTCGTTCACTTTCCACCCGTGCGACCTCAGAAATGCCAGAACTATCTCTGTATGAGACTTAGCAACTTGAAAGCTTGACGCCTGTATCAGGATGTCGTCTAGACACGGAGCCACCGTTATGCCTCGCGGTCTTAGAACCGCCAGAAGTGAGCCCAGAAAAGATTCTCGGGGCTGTAGCCAACCCGAAGGGAAGAGCTACAAATTGGTAATGCCTGTCTAGAAAGGCAAACCTTAGAAACCAATGATGATCTTTGTGAATCGGTATGTGAAGGTAGGCATCCTTTAAGTCCACTGTGGTCATGTACTGACCTTCTTGGATCATGGGTAGGATAGTCCTAATAGTTTCCATTTTGAAAGATGGAACTCTGAGGAATGTGTTTAAGATCTTTAGATCCAAAATTGGTCTGAAGGTTCCCTCTTTTTTGGGAACCACAAACAGATTCGAATAAAAACCCTGTCCTTGTTCCGTCCGCGGAACTGGATGTATCACTCCCATAACTAGGTGGTCTTGCAAAAAGCGTAGAAATGCCTCTTTCTTTATCTGATTTGCAGATAGCCTTGAAAGATGAAATCTCCCTTGTGGAGGGGAAGCTTTGAAGTCCAGAAGATATCCCTGAGATATGATCTCCAACGCCCAGGGATCCTGAACATCTCTTGCCCAAGCCTGGGCGAAGAGAGAAAGTCTGCACCCTACTAGATCCGTCGCCGGATAGGGGGCCGTTCCTTCATGCTGTCTTAGAGGCAGCAGCAGGCTTTCTGGCCTGCTTGTCTTTGTTCCAGGACTGGTTAGATTGAGCAAAAGTTCCCTCTTGTTTTGAAGCGGAGGAAGTTGATGCTGCACCTGCCTTGAAATTTCGAAAGGCACGAAAATTAGACTATTTGGCCTTTGCTTTGGCCCTGTCCTGAGGAAGGGTGTGACCCTTACCTCCAGTAATGTCAGCAATAATTTCCTTCAAACCAGGCCCGAATAAGGTCTGCCCCTTGAAAGGAATGTTGAGTAATTTAGACTTTTAAGTCACGTCAGCTGACCAGGATTTAAGCCATAGCGCCCTACGCGCTTGGATTGCGAATCCGGAATTTTTAGCCGTTAGTTTAGTCAAATGAACATTGGCATCAGAAACAAATGATTTAGCTAGCTTAAGTGTTCTAAGCTTGTCAATAATTTCAGTCAAAGGAGCTGTATGGATGGCCTCTTCCAGGGCCTCAAACCAGAATGCCGCCACGGCCGTGACAGGCGCAATGCATGCAAGGGGCAGTAAAATAAAACCTTGTTGAATAAACATTTTCTCCAATTTTTTATCCATTGGATCTGAAAAAGCACTACTGTCCTCAACCGGGATAGTAGTACGCTTTGCTAAAGTAGAAACTGCTCCCTCCACCTTAGGGACCGTCTGCCATAAGTCCCGTGTAGTGGCGTCTATTGGAAACATTTTTCTAAATATAGGAGGTGGGGAAAAAGGCACACCCGGTCTATCCCACTCCTTGCTAATAATTTCTGTAAGCCTTTTAGGTATAGGAAAAACATCAGTACACACCGGTACCGCATAGTATTTATCCAGCCTACACAATTTCTCTGGTACTGCAACTGTGTTACAGTCATTCAGAGCAGCAAATACCTCCCCAAGCAACACATGGAGGTTCTCAAGCTTAAATTTAAAATTAGAAATCTCTGAATCAGGTTTCCCCGAATCAGAGATGTCACCCACAGACTGAAGCTCTCCGTCCTCATGATCTGCATATTGTGACGCAGTATCAGACATGGCCCTTACAGCATCTGCACGCTCTGTATTTCTCCTAACCCCAGAGCAATCGCGCTTGCCTCTTAATTCAGGCAACCTGGATAATACCTCTGACAGGGTATTATTCATGATTGCAGCCATGTCCTGCAAGGTAATCGCTATGGGCGTCCCTGATGTAATTGGCGCCATATTAGCGTGCATCCCCTGAGCGGGAGGCGAAGGGTCTGACATGTGGGGAGAGTTAGTCGGCATAACTTCCCCCTCGTCAGAATCTTCTGGTGATATTTCTTTTATAGTTAAAGACTGATCTTTACTGTTTAAGGTGAAATCAATACATTTAGTACACATTCTCCTATGGGGCTCCACCATGGCTTTCAAACATAATGAACAAGTAGGTTCCTCTGTATCAGACATGTTTAAACAGACTAGCAATGAGACTAGCAAGCTTGGAAAACACTTTAAAACAAGTTTACAAGCAATATAAAAAAACGTTACTGCACCTTTAAGAAACACAAATTTTGTCAAAATTCGAAATAACAGTGAAAAAAGGCAGTTACACTAACTAAATTTTTACAGTGTATGTAACAAATTAGCAGAGCATTGCACCCACTTGCAAATGGATGATTAACCCCTTAATACCCAAAAAATAATAAAAGACAAAAACGTTTTTTTTTTTTTTGTTTGTTTTTCAAACAGTCACAACAACTGCCATAGCTCTACTGTGGCTTTTTACCTCCCTCAAAAACGACTTTGAAGCCTTTTGAGCCCTCCAGAGATGTCCTGGATCATGCAGGAAGAAGCTGGATGTCTGTAAGTTTTGCTGTGCAAAAAAACGGCAAAATAGGCCCCTCCCACTCATATTACAACAGTGGAAAGCCTAAGGAAACTGTTTCTAGGCCAAATTCAAGCCAGCCATGTGGAAAAAAACTAGGCCCCAATAAGTTTTATCACCAAATACATATAAAAACGATTAAACATGCCAGCAAACGTTTTAAAATACACTTTTATAAGAGTATGTATCTCTATTAATAAGCCTGATACCAGTAGCTATCACTGCATTTAAGGCTTTACTTACAATAGTTCGGTATCAGCAGCATTTTCTAGCAAATTCCATCCCTAGAAAAATATTAACTGCACATACCTTATTGCAGGAAAACCTGCACGCCATTCCCTCTCTGAAGTTACCTCACTCCTCAGAATATGTGAGAACAGCCATGGATCTTAGTTACTTCTGCTAAGATCATAGAAAACGCAGGCAGATTCTTCTAAAATACTGCCTGAGATAAACAGTACACTCCGGCACCATTTAAAAATAACAAACTTTTGATTGAAGAATAAACTAAGTATAAAACACCACACTCCTCTTACGACCTCCATCTTGGTTGAGGCTTGCAAGAGAATGACTGGATATGACAGTTAGGGGAGGAGCTATATAGCAGCTCTGCTGTGGGTGATCCTCTTGCAACTTCCTGTTGGGAAGGAGAATATCCCACAAGTAATGGATGATCCGTGGACTGGATACACTTAAGAGAAAAGATATTTACGCCATATCTTATGGTAAATCTAGTCACAGGTTTACGAGCCTGAATCAAGGTCTCTATAACCGAATCATAAAAACCCTGCTTGGATAAGATTAAGCGTTCAATCTCCAAGCAGTCAGCTTCAGAGAAATTAGATTTGGATGAAGGAAGGATCCTTGAATGAGAAGATCCTTCCTCAATGGCAGTCTCCAAGGTGGCAGGGATGACATGTCCACCAGATCGGCATACCAAATCCTGCAAGGCCACGCAGGAGCAATGAGGATCACTGATGCCCTCTCCTGTTTGATTCGAGCAGTGACTCGAGGAAGAAGCGCAAACAGAGGAAATAGGTATGCACTATAGGTATGGGACACTTTCTATAGCCCAGGGATCCTGAACGTCCCGCACCCAAGCCTGAACGAGGAAGGAAAGTCTGTCCCCCACCAGATCCAGTCCCGGATCGGGGGAATGCCCTTCATGCTGTTTTGGATTCAGCAGCAGGTTTCTTGGACTGTTTAAACTTGTTCCAAGACTGGTTGGGTCTCCAAGTAGGCTTAGATTGTGAATAGTTTCCTTCCTGTTTAAAGGAGGAAAAGAAAGAATTTACCTTGAAATTACGAAAGGAACGAAAATTACTCTGTCTTCCCTTTTGTCTACTTCTCTTATCCTAAGGGAGGAGATGACCCTTAACCTCCCGTGATATAAGAGATAACTTCCTTCAGGCCAGGAACAAACAAGGTCTTTCCCTTGTAGGGAAATGCTAGAAGCTTAGACATGGATGACATATCTGCAGACCAAGGTTTTAACCATAAGGATCTGCGGGCCAGGATAGAGAACCCTGAACTCTTTTTAGTAATTTGCAAAGAAGCATCCGTAATAAAAGCATTGGCTAACTTCAGGGCTTTAATCCTATCTTGAATCTCCTCTAAAGAAGTCTTAAGAGACTCAGACAGAGCATCAAACCAATAAGCCACCGCACTAGTGACGCTAGCAATGCACGCAGCCGGCTGCAATAGCAGACCCTGGTGAACATAAATCTTTTTAAGGAGACCTTACAATTTCTTGTCCATTGGGTCCTTAAAGGAACAACAACTGTCCTCAATAGAAATAGTAGTTTGCTTGGCTAAGGTGGAGATAGCTCCTTCCACCTTAGGAACCGTTTGCCAAGTTTCATTGATAGTGTCAGCTATAGGAAACATCTTTTTAAAAAATAGGAGACAGAGAGAAGGGAATACCTGGTCTCTCCCATTCCTTCAAGACAATCTCCGAAGTTCGCTTAGGTACTGGAAAAACAGAGTAGGAACTTCAATATATCTGTCCAATTTACTCGACTTCGCAGGAGTAACAACTACTGTGAAATCACAGTTGTCTAAGGTAACCAAAACCTCCCTGAGTAACAGGCGGAGGTGTTCTAGTTTAAATCTGTCTAAAATTTTGCCTTCTGATAGAACCTCTATAGCCTCCATCTCAGTTCCCTGGGAGGGTACATCTGAGATTGCCACCATGGCATCAGAAATCTCACTAGTAACCAGGTTGTTTTTCCTCTTACGCTTGCCTTGTAGCATAGGAAAGGCATACAACGCATCAGAAAATGTGGAAGACATAAGCGCAGCTATGTCCTTTAAGGCAACTCCAGCAGGCGCTAGAGCAGAAGTACAGGGCAATGCTTGTGCGGGCGCTAAATCTTGGGACGCTTGGGGAGAAAGCTGCGGCATACTCTGAATCTCGTCATTAGACTCCTGAGAAGCATCCGCCTTAGAAAAATTGAGCATGAAAAATCTTTTCTTTATAGCTTAAAGACCTCTCAATACATGAGGAACAAAAAGGAACTGGAGGTTCCACATTGGCATCCAAACACACGGCGCAAGTAATTCTAAATCCATTTTAGAAAAACAGACCAAAAAAAAACCAACATTTTTTTTAGTACTGTCCCTTTAAATTTAAAAACTACACTTTTTTATTGCATGGAAAAAAACAGTTGTAAAATGGGAACCAAATCAAAAATAGCACTTATTAAACGTGTGAATAACAGAACACTGAGCCTTTAAATTTTAAAAGCAACTATTTCACTTTTCAAAATAAAAACATATCAATTTTAGTAAAAGTAAACGTCCGTCTTTGTTAAGAAAAAACACTAGCAGACACCTCTATGCCTCAGCAGCTCTGTTGAGGCGCATACCTGCCGACCGGACAAATTTCTCCTTCACTGTAACTCCCGGCAATGCAGAAAGGAAAATAACTTTTATAGCGCTAACAACCGCTCGGTTAAGCAGGTCCTAGAGCAATGAAAGGCGTCACTGTCCACAGCTAAACCGGAACTGCTCCGGATGTCAGCCTAAATGACACTGCACAGTAGATTGTGAGAGGGCTTACATGGCGCAAGTAACAGAAAGTGCGCAAAATGGTAGCCCCGCCCCTCGTGGGCGTTAACAACCAGATAGCCCGACATGTAATAAAAATACAGAAAACAATAACGCCTCTTCCCAGTAACGATGACAAAAATCATTGTCCAGCTTTACTCCCTGCCCCAGTGCCTGTAAATACGCTGCCATTAAAAAAAAAAAAAACACCCTCCATACATAGAGCCAGAAGTCTGTAATCAAAGGCTCCACTGCCTTAAATAAAAGTATATTCTAAGTGCCCACTTTCCTCTGAGTTCTTCTCTTTTCCCAGAATAAAAAGTTTGCACTTACCTTAAAGCTGTCCGACAGCAGGACAGTCCAACATGTGTAAGAGGTCCTCTCCCTCCTATAGCCCTGTGGAAGATAAGGCTTGAGTTAGTACTTGCTTAGGCCATCAGGATAAGGGCAGCATAAATATATTGAAGGCGCAGTGAGAATTATGGCCCACCAGTTCCCATTGCTTTAAAGCCACCAAAAGCTCTCCGATAGAGACTGATATGGACTATGGCTACACCCTAGAACAAAGCAGCACTCTCTGGCACTACTTATAAAATAATAGACTCTTGATTGAAGAATCTAAACTAACACCTCACTTTACCTCTTCCTATCACTAACGTAGGCAAAGTGAATGACTGGAGTGGGAGGGAAGGGAGGAGCTATATATAGAAGCTCTGCTGTGGTGCTCTTTGCCTCCTCTAGCTGACCAGGTGGTGAAATCCCACAAGTAAGGATGAAGATCCGTGGACTCATTGTGTCTTTAAAAAGAAAGTCAGCACTTACCTTTTAATTCTGCCCGACAGCAGGGCAGCTCAGCAGGTATAAGAGGTCCTCTCCCTCCCATAGCCCTGTGGAAAAAGATGAAGCCTGAGTAATCTTACTTAGGCTATCAGGAATAGGGCAGCAAAATATATGGGAGGCGAAGTGAGAATTATGTCCCACAAGTTCCCATTGCTCTAAAGCCACCAAATGCCCTACTGAAGAGACTGATATAGACTACGGCTACGCCCTAGGACAAAGCCGCACAATCTTGCACTACTTTACCTCTTCCTATCACTAACGTAGGCAAAGAGAATGACTGGGGTGGGATAGAAGGGAGGATCTATTTAACAGCTCTGCTGCTCTTTGCCGCCTCCTGCTGACCAGGAGGTGAATATCCCATTAGTAATTAAGATGATCCGTGGACTCGTCGTGTCTTAAAAAAGAAATAAGGTAAGGGGATAAATACTTCAACGCCGAGAGCTCAGACTCTACGAGCAGAAGAAATTGCAACAAGAAACAAAACTTTCCAAGATAACATCTAAAAGAATGCATAGGCTCAAACAGAGCCTGTTGAACAAGGTTAAGACTCCAGGGAGGAGTAACGGGTTTGAAAACAGACCTGATTCTGACCAAGACCTGACAGAAGGATTGCACATCCGTCAGACGTTTATGCAACAATATAGATAAGGCAGAAATTTGACCCTTCAAGGTACTAGCAGATAATCCCTTCTCCAGATCCTCCTGGAGAAAAGACAATTCTAGGAATCCGAACTCTACTCCAAGAGTAGCCTCTGAATTCACACCAATACAGATATTTATGCCATATCTTATAATAAATCTTTCTGGTAACAGGCTTACGAGCCTGAATCATGGTCTCAATGACAGACTCAGAAAAACCACGCTTAGATAATAAGCGTTCAATCTTCAAGCAGTCAGCTTCAGAGAAACGAGATTTAGGTGAAGGAAGGGTCCTTGAAGTAGAAGGTCCGTCCTCAGTGGAAGTCTCCAAGCTGGGAGAGATGACATATCCACTAGGTCTGCATACCAGATCCTGCGAGGCCACATCGGTTCAATGAGGATCACTGAGGCCCTCTCCCGTTTGATTTGAGCAATGACCCGTGGAAGGAGAGCGAACGGAGGAAATAGGTATGCTAGACTGAAGTTCCAAGGAACCGCCAGAGCATCTATCAGTACAGCCTGAGGATCCCTTGACCTTGACCCGTACCTCGGGAGCTTGGCATTCTGTCAAGATGTCATGAGATCCACCTCTGGCTGTCCACATTTGAGAAGCAAGTTGGAAAACACTTCCAGATAGAGTTCCCACTCCTCCGGGTGAAAGGTCAGTCTGCTCAGAATATCCGCTTCCCAATTGTCCACTCCTGGAATGTGGATCGCAGATAGAAAGCAGTTGTGGGTCTCCACCCACTGAATAATTTTGTCTACCTCTGTCATGGCCAAGGAACTCCGAGTTCCTCCCTGACTGTTTACGTAAGCCACTGAAGTTATGTTGTCCGACTAGAACCTGATAAACCGGGCTGAAGCTAAACTGAGGTCAGGCGAGAATTGAAGATTGCCCTCAGCTCTAGGATGTTTATGGGGAGAACAGACTCCTCCCGTGTCCATGTCCCCTGAGTCTTTAGTGAGCCCCAGACTGCTCCCCATCCCAGCAGGCTGGCGTCATTTGTCACCATCACCCAGGTGGGTCTGCGGAAGCAGGTTCCCTGGGAGAGATGTTCCTGAGACAATCACCAAAGAAGGAGAATCTCGTGTCGCCAGATCCAGATGTAATCGCGGAGACAGATCCGCATAATCCCTGTTCCATTGCCTGAGCATGCATAACTGCAGAGGTCTGAGATGGAACCGGGCAAACGGAATGTTGTCCATGGCAGCGACCATCAGACCGATTACATACATACATTGAGCCACTGACGGCCAAGGAGAGAACTGAAGGGCCAGACAAGAGTCGAAGATCTGTCAGAAATATCTTCATTGATAAGGAATCTATTATGGTTCCCAAGAACACTACCCTTGTAGCTGGAAACAAGGAACTCTTTCCCAAGTTTACCTTCCATCTGTGAAGCAGAAAAAGACATCTCCCTGTGGGAGTTCGCTTGTTGAAAGGATGGCACCTGAACCAGATTGTCGTCCAGATAAAGCGCCACTACAATACCCCACAACCAGAGCACCACCAACAAAGATCCCAGGACCTTTGAAAAAATTCTGGGAGCTGTGGCAAGGCTGAATGGAAGAGCCACAAACTGAAAGAGTTTGTCTAGAAAAGCAAACCTCAGAAACTTGTGATGATCCCTGTGGATGGGAACATGCAGGTACGCATACTTTAAATCCACTGTTATCATGAATTGACCCTCCTGAAACAAGGGCAGAATAGAACGTATAGTTTAGATCTGGAAGGACGGTACTCTGAGGAACTTGTTTAGATTTACCTAAAAGTTACCTCTTTTTGGGAACCACATATTGGAGTGAAATCCCAGACCTTGCTGCTGTATTGGAACAAGAACTATCACTCCCAGGTCAGAAAGGTCCCGGACACAGTGTAAGAATGCCTCTCTCTTTATCTGGTCTACAGATAATCTTGAAAGCAGAAACCTGCCCCTGGGAGGAAAGGTCTTGAACTCTAGTTTGTTTCCCTGGGACACAATGTCCACCGCCCAGGGATCCGGAACGTCCCGAACCCAGGCCTGAGCAAAAAAAGAAAGTCTGCCCCCCACAAGATCCGGTCCAGGATCAGGGGCAGACCGTTCATGCTGACTGAGTAACGGGCTTCTTAGATTGCTTTCCCTTGTTCCAAGATTGGTTTGGCCTCCAGGAACGCTTGGACTGCTCCTGCTTGGCAGAGGGAGAGCAAGTCTTACCCTTGACGTTTCTAAAGGAACGAAAATTACTCTGACGTCCCTTCTGCTTATTCCTCTTATCCTGAGGGAGGAAATGACCCTTACCTCCTGTAATGTCTGAAATAATTTCAGCCAAGCCTGGCCCAAACAAGGTCTTACCCTTGTAGGGAAATCGCTAAAAGCTTAGACAACACATCCGCAGACCATGATTTCAACTATAAGGCTCTGCGGACCAGTACTGCAAAACCAAAAATCTTTGCTTCCAACTTAATAACTTGTAGGGAAGCATCTGAAATAAAGGAATTGGCCAACTTAAGAGCCTTGATCCTATCCCGTCGGTGATGGTAGTAATAGACACTGCAGGTTGCCATTGTAAACCCTGGTGTACATACATCTTTTTAAGTAACCCTTCCAACTTCTTACCCATATGATCCTTACACAGCTATCCTCTAGGAATAATGATTCTTTTAGCCAAAGTGGAAATTGCCCTTCCACTTTGGGGTCCATCTGCCAATATACCTTAATCTAGTCAGCTATAGGAAACATCTTCATAAAAATTGGGGGATGGAGAAATAGGGATACCATGTCTATCCCATTCCCGAGCAATAATCTCTGTAGCCCGGTCTGGTACCAAAAAAACCTCCACCGTGGAAGGAACGTCAAAAGTATGTTTAACTTACTAGACTTCTTAGGGTTGACGACGACAGTCATGTCTGAGTCGTCCAAGGTAGCCAAAACCTCCTTAAGTAACAAACGGAGGTGCTCTAGCTTAAACCCGAAGGATACAACTTCAGTATCAAAAGGAGGAATTACACTTTCTGAATCTGAGATTTCACCCACAGATGCTACCAAAGTATCTTCCTCAGACGTCGGGGAGGGAACATTCAACATAGCAACGACTAACAGAAACCTTACTCACTGATTGATTCTTTACTTTTTCTCTTGCGCTTTCCCTGCAACATGGGAAAAGCAGACAGCACATCAGTTACCGCCGAGGATATGTGGGTAGCAATGTCTTGCAAGATAACTAACTGGAGTGTGAGAGGAAACGCAGGGCACTGCATGTGTAGACGATAAGGTTTGGGACACTTGAGGAGAAAGCTGCGGCATAACTTGAACAGAAGACCCCTGAACAGCATCCGCCCCAGACAATGTTGGCTCAGACTCAAAAAGTCTATCCCTGTAATGCAATGTTCTCTCAATACACAAACAAAAAGAGATTGGTGGTTCCACATTAGCATCAAAGCACAAGGTACAAGTAACATTTTGCAGGGCCTCTTGGTCCATCTTTACTCAAATGATTAAACAAAAAATAAAATGCTTTATTTAAATTTGAAATTTATGTAAAAAAAAAAAAAAACAAAAAAAAAAAACTTTACTGTCCCTTTAAAAGTTAAGAGTAACTTTATTTTCTAGTAAAAGAGCAGCGGCTCTAGAGTAACCCAAACAGACAGTCTCTACACCTCAGCAAGCCCTGCTGAGGTGCATACCTGTCCTGCTGGTTACCGGAGTCAATAGAAGTTAAAGATCTGGACTCAAACCAGAGCTGCTCACACTGGCTATCAGGCAATCGTTCTCTCAGACTTCTGAGAATGCAGAGCCGCAACGAAAGTACGTCACTCTTCCGGCCCTCAGGAAGTGAAGTGAAGAAAAAGCATGCAAAAACTCTTTGCCACTTCATAAAAGCTCTGCCAATTGTAAAGCCGCAGAGAGAAACCACAAGTAAAAACACTACCAAAGTTGCTATACCCCTGACCGGAACACACTGGAGAAAAAAAAAAAAAAAAAAAAAAAGACTGAGCCATACCAAATAGAGAGTCCTCTTGTCCCCAGTGCCTGCACAAACTGTCTTACATTATCCTATTTACCTATAATAGAATTAATGAATTTAACGTCCCAACAGAGTTAAAGAACCAGTAAATACAATAGATTTGCATAATCAACAAATGTAAGATAAGACAATACAATAGCATTTACTCTGAATTTTAAATGAGTAGTAGATTTTTTTCTAACAAATTTCTAAGTTATGTATATTTCCACTCCCCCTGTACCATGTGATAGCAATCAGCCAATCACAAATTCATATACGTATAGTCTGAATTCTTGCACATGCTTAGTAGGAGCTGGTGACTCAAAAAGTGTAAATATAAAAGACTGCACATTTTTTTAATTTTAGTAAATTGGAAAGTTGTTAAAAATTACATGCTGTATCTGAATCATGAAAATTTAATTTGACCTGAGCATCCCTTTAACTGTTAAAGTGCCAAAAAAAATCTTCCCTTTTTAGAAAATTAAATTCAGCACTTACCTTAATGTAAATCTGCCTGGCAGCAGGGCAGCTCACTAGGTTTGAGAGGCATTCTCCCTCATATGAACCTGTGGGGGAAAAAAAAAAAAATAAGACTGAGTAATCTTACTCAGGCTTTCCGGTTAGGGCAGCAAAAACTATGAGAGTCAAAAACATAATTTAAGCTTACCTGATAAATTTATTTCTCTTGTGTGTTCAGTCCACGGGTCATCCATTACTTATGGAATATATTCTCTCCCCAACAGGAAATTGCAAGAGGATCACCCAATCAGAGCTGCTACATAGCTCCTCCCCTCACATGTCATATTCAGTCATTCGACCAAAACAAGACGAGAAAGGAGGAACCATAGTGGTGACTGAAGTATTAAATAAAATTTAGATCTGCCTTAAAAAGACAGGGCGGGCCGTGGACTGAACACACTACAAGAGAAATAAATTTATCAGGTAAGCATAAATTATGTTTTCTCTTGTTAAGTGTGTTCAGTCCACGGGTCATCCATTACTTATGGGATACCAATACCAAAGCCAAGTACACGGATGATGGGAGGGACAAGGCAGGCACTTAAACGGAAGGAACCACTGCCTGTAGAACCTTTCTCCCAAAAACAGCCTCCGAAGAAGCAAAAGTGTCAAATTTGTAAAATGTTTAAAAAGTGTGAAGCGAAGACCAAGTCGCAGCCTTGCAAATCTGTTCAACAGAAGCCTCATTCTTAAAGGCCCAGGTGGAAGCCACAGCTCTAGTGGAATGAGCTGTAATTCTTTCAGGGGGCTGCTGTCCAGCAGTCTCATAGGCTAAAGGTATTATGCTATGAAGCCAAAAGGAGAGAGAGGTTGCCGAAGCTTTTTGACCTCTCCTATGTCCAGAGTAGACGACAAACAGGAAGAAGTTTGACGAAAATCTTTAGTTGCCTGTAAATAGAATTTCAGGGCACGGACTACATCCAGATTATGCAAAAGTCGTTCCTTCCTTGAAGAAGGATTAGGACATAATGACGGAACAACAATCTCCTGATTGATATTTCTGTTAGAGACTACCTTAGGTAAAAACCCAGGTTTAGTACGCAGAACTACCTTGTCTGAATGAAAAATCAGATAAGGAGAATCACAGTGTAAGGCAGACAATTCCGAGACTCTTCGAGCCAAGGAAATAGCCATCAAAAATAGAACTTTCCAAGATAAAAGTTTAATATCAACGGAATGAAGGGGATCAAACGGAACTCCTTGAAGAACTTTAAGAACCAAGTTTAAGCTCCACGGAGGAGCAACAGTTTTAAACACAGGCTTAATCCTAGCTAACGCTTGACAAAAAGCCTGGATGTCTGGAACTTCTGCCAGACGCTTATGCAAAAGAATAGACAAAGCAGAAATCTGTCCCTTTAAAGAACTAGCTGATAAGCCTTTTTCCAAACCCTCTTGGAGAAAAGACAATATCCTTGGAATCCTAACCTTACTCCACGAGTAACTCTTGGATTCGCACCAATACAGGTATTTACGCCATATCTTATGGTAGATTTTTCTGGTAACAGGCTTTCGTGCCTGTATCAAAGTATCAATAACTGATTCGGAGAAACCACGCTTTGATAGGATCAAGCGTTCAATCTCCACGCAGTCAGTCTCAGAGAAATTAGATTTGGATGATTGAAAGGACCTTGTATTAGAAGGTCTTTTCTCAAAGGTAGAGTCCATGGAGGACAAGACGACATGACCACTAGGTCTGAATACCAGGTCCTGCGTGGCCACGCAGGCGCTATCAGGATCACTGATGCTCTCTCCTGTTTGATCTTGGCAATCAGTCGAGGGAGCAGAGGAAACACATAAGCCATGCTGAAGAACCAAGGGGCTGCTAGAGCATCTATCAGCTTTGCTCCCGGGTCCCTGGACCTGGAACCGTAAAGAGGAAGTTTGGCATTCTGGCGAGACGCCATGAGATCCAGATCTGGTTTGCCCCAACGATGGACCAGTTGAGCAAATACCTCCGGATGGAGTTCCCACTCCCCCGGATGAAAAGTCTGACGACTTCGAAAGTCCGCCTCCCAGTTCTCCACTCCTGGGATGTGGATCGCTGACAAGTGGCAAGAGTGAGACTCTGCCCAGCGAATTATCTTTGAGACTTCCAACATCGCTAGGGAACTCTTGGTTCCCCCTTGATTGTTGATATAAGCCAGTGTCGTGATGTTGTCCGACTGAAATCTGATGAACCTCAGTGTTGCTAGCTGAGGCCAAGCTAGAAGAGCGTTGAATATTGCCCTTAGCTCCAGAATATTTATTGGGAGGAGTTTCTCCTCCTGAGTCCAGGATCCCTGAGCCTTCAGGGAATTCCAGACTGCGCCCCAGCCTAGGAGGCTGGCATCTGTTGTTACAATCGTCCAATCTGGCCTGCGAAAGGTCATGCCCCTGGACAGATGGACCCGAGATAACCACCAGAGAAGAGAATCTCTGGTCTCTTCATCCAGATTTAGTAGAGGGGACAAATCTGAGTAATCCCTACTCCACTGACTTAGCATGCATAATTGCAGCGGTCTGAGATGCAGGCGCGCAAATGGCACTATGTCCATTGCCGCTACCATTAAGCCGATAACTTCCATGCACTGAGCCACTGACGGGCGTGGAATGGAATGAA
Source organism: Bombina bombina (assembly GCF_027579735.1). Lineage (NCBI taxonomy): Eukaryota > Metazoa > Chordata > Amphibia > Anura > Bombinatoridae > Bombina > Bombina bombina. The sequence goes on from NC_069500.1 coordinate 365,662,711, forward strand.
GGACTCGGCAAGCATTTAAGAGTTTTGATAACCTGGCCTCCGTCAGGTAAATTTTCATTTTTACAGAATCTATCAGAGTCCCTAGGAAGGAGACTCTTGTGAGCGGTGATAGAGAACTCTTTTCCACGTTCACCTTCCACCCTGCGATCTTAGAAATGCCAGAACTATCTCTGTATGAGACTTGGCAATTTGCAAGCTTGTCGCCTGTATCAGGATGTCGTCTAGATACGGAGCCACCGCTATGCCTCGCGGTCTTAGAACCGCCAGAAGAGAGCCCAGCACCTTTGTAAAGATTCTCGGGGCCGTAGCCAACCCGAAGGGAAGAGCTACAAACTGGTAATGCCTGTCTAGGAAGGCAAATCTTAGGAACCGATGATGATCTTTGTGAATCGGTATGTGAAGGTAGGCATCCTTTAAATCCACCGTGGTCATGTACTGACCCTCTTGGATCATGGGTAGGATAGTCCGAATAGTTTCCATTTTGAATGATGGAACTCTTAGGAATTTGTCTAAAATCTTTAGGTCCAAAATTGGCCTGAAGGTACCCTCATTCTTGGGAACCACAAACAGATTTGAATAAAATCCCTGTCCTTGTTCCGTTCGCGGAACTGGGTGGATCACTCCCATTACTAGGAGGTCTTGTACGCAACATAGGAATGCCTCTTTCTTTATTTGGTTTTCTGATAACCTTGAAAGATTAAATCTCCCTAGAGGAGGAGAAGCCTTGAAGTCCAGAAGATATCCCTGAGATATGATCTCCAACGCCCAGGGATCCTGGACATCTCTTGCCCACGCCTGGGCGAAGATAGGAAATCTGCCCCCCACTAGATTCGTTTCCGGATAGGGGGCCATCCCTTCATGCTGTCTTAGGGGCAGCAGGAGGTTTTCTGGCCTGCTTGCCCTTGTTCCAGGACTGGTTAGTTTTCCAGGCCTGTCTGTAACGAGCAACGGTTCCTTCCTGTTTTGGGGCGGAGGAAGTTGACGTTGCTCCTGCCTTGAAGTTTCGAAAGGCACGAAAATTAGACTGTTTGGCCTTTGATTTGGCCTTATCCTGAGGAAGGGTATGACCCTTACCTCCCGTAATGTCAGCGATAATTTCTTTCAAGCCGGGCCCGAATAAGGTTTGCCCCTTGAAAGGAATATTAAGTAATTTAGATTTAGAAGTCACATCAGCTGACCAGGATTTAAGCCATAACGCTCTGCGCGCTTGAATGGCAAAACCGGAATTCTTAGCCGTTAGTTTAGTTAGATGTAATGGCATCAGAAACAAATGCATTAGCTAGCTTAAGTGCTTTAAGCTTGTCCATAATTTCATCCAATGGAGCCGAGTGAATGGCCTCTTCTAGAGACTCAAACCAAAATGCCGCAGCAGCAGTGACAGGTGCAATGCATGCAAGGGGCTGTAAGATAAAACCTTGTTGAACAAACATTTTTTTAAGGTAACCTTCCAATTTTTTATCCATTGGATCTGAAAAAGCACAACTATCCTCCACCGGGATAGTAGTACGCTTGGCTAAAGTAGAAACTGCTCCCTCCACCTTAGGGACCGTCTGCCATAAGTCCCGTGTAGTGGCGTCTATTTGAAACATTTTTCTAAATATAGGTGGGGAAAAGGGCACACCAGGTCTATCCCACTCCTTGCTAATAATTTCTGTAAGCCTTTTAGGTATAGGAAAAACGTCGGTACACACCGGTACTGCATAGTATCTATCCAGCCTACATAATTTCTCTGGAATCGCAACTGTGTTACAGTCATTCAGAGCCGCTAAAACCTCCCCTAGCAATACACGGAGGTTCTCAAGGTTAAATTTAAAAATTAGAAATCTCTGAATCCGATATCCCTGGATCAGATCAGTCACCTACAGAATGAAGCTCTCCGTCCTCATGTTCTGCAAACTGTGACGCAGTATTGGACATGGCTCTTGTAGCACCAGCGGGCTCTATTCTTACCCCAGAGCCATCGCGCTTGCCTCTTAATTCAGGCAATTTAGATAATACTTCTGTCATAACAGCAGCCATGTCTTGCAAAGTGATTTGTATGGGCCTCTCTGATGCACTTGGCGCCACAATATCACGCGCCCCCTGAGCGGGAGGCGAAGGTACTGACACATGAGGAGAGTTAGTCGGCATAACTTCCCCCTCGTTGTCTGGTGATAATTCCTTTATAGATAAAGACTGACCTTTATTATTTAAAGTGAAATCAATACATTTAGTACACATGTTTCTGTGGGGCTCCACAGTGGCCTTTAAACATAGTGAACAAACAGATTCATCTGTGTCAGACATGTTTAAACAGACTAGCAATAAGACTAGCAGACTTGGAAAACACTGTAAATAATTTTTCAAGTAATAAAGAAAAACGCTACTGTGCCTTTAAGAAGCACAGAAAACTGTCACAGTTGAAATAACAATGAACCAAATCAGTTATAGCAAACAAATTTTCACAGTAAATGTATTAAGTTAGCAGAGCATTGCACCCACTTGCAAATGGATGATTAACCCCTTAAAACCCAAACGGTTTTTATAAGCAAAAAAACGTTTATTAATACAGTCAAACAACCACTGTCACAGGTCTGCTGTGACTGATTACCTCCCTCAAAATGACTTATGAAGTCCCTTAAGCTGTCTGGAGACGACCCGGGTCAAGCAGAAGGAAGCAGGAAGACAGAGCCTGAATTTTTTACTGCGTCAAAAGAGCGCTAAAATAGGCCCCTACTACTCAATATTACAATATTGGGAGTGTCAGTTAACTGTTTCTATGCAGAAATATTGTCAGCCATGTGGAAAAAATTTATGCCGCAACAAAAATCACCAATGTACCTCACAAAACGAATAAACATGCCAGTAAAATCGTTTTAAACATCCCTTTTTTAATGAGCTTGTATCTCTATTGATAAGCCTGATACCAGTCTTCCTACTGCATTTAAGGCTTATAACATCACTTCAGTATTAATAGCATTTTCTCAGTCAAATTCCATTCCTTAGAAAATTACTTTACTGTATATATTTAAATCAGCCTGTTAACAGTCGCTCTCACTGTATTAAAGGCTTTTACTTACATTACATCGGTATCAGCAGTATTTTCTTAGTCAATTCCATTCCATAGAAAAATAATTTACTGCACATACCTTGTTTGCAGGGTTCCCCGCACGCCATTCCCTTCTGAAAGTTACCTCACTCCTCAGAATATGCGAGAACAGCCAGTGGATCTTAGTTACTGCCGCTAAGATCATAGAAAACGCAGGCAGATTCTTCTTCCAAATACTGCCTGAGAATAAACAACACACTCCGGTGTCATTTTAAAATAAACTTTTGATTGAAGTATAAAAACACCACAGAACCTCTCACAACGTCCTATCTTTTCAGTTGCAAGAGAATGACTGAATATGACATGTGAGGGGAGGAGCTATGTAGCAGCTCTGATTGGGTGATCCTCTTGCAATTTCCTGTTGGGGAGAGAATATATTCCATAAGTAATGGATGACCCGTGGACTGAACACACTTAACAAGAGAAATGAGGATTATACCCCACAAGTTCCCAATTGCTTAAAAGACACCACTGCTCTACTGAAGAGACTGACATGGGCAAAGGCTACAGCCCAGGAAGGAGCAGAAAAAACTTGCTCTGCTGTAAAAAAAAGAAATCTTGATTGAAGAATCTTCTTTCAGACACAAACTTTACCACCTCCTTGCTTTTAATGTAGGCAAAGAGAATGACTGGGGTTGGAGGGAAGGGAGGTGATATTTAACAGCTTTGCTGTGGTGCTCTTTGCATCTTCCTGCTGGCCAGGAGTGATATTCCCAAAAGTAATTAGAGATGATCCGTGGACTCACCATGTCATTAGAAAGAAGTATCCTTGCAAACACACAAGAGTAATACAATTAATATTAAAAGCTTTTTGTGCAAGATCTGCATTAGCAAATATGTTTCTAATCAAAGCTATCATTGCTTCAATCTCACGTGATTAGAGTCTGCATTCAGAGATGCTTACAATGGTGATCCAAATTGATTTTTTTCTTCTTAACTTCACAAGCATTATCCTAAAAAGACTACAATAAGAAGTTATTTCAGACCAGGCCCCATCTTGCTAAGCCAGTCTCTGTCCAAAAGCTTTTGCCGTTTTCCTGCAAACTTTCTTGGTTAGCAAAAGTGTCTCATCAATGCAGCCAGGATTATCAAACCTCTTCAAAAGCATGACAAAAATAAAAACATAATTTATGCTTACCTGATAAATTCCTTTCTTCTGTTGTGTGATCAGTCCACGGGTCATCATTACTTCTGGGATATAACTCCTCCCCAACAGGAAATGCAAGAGGATTCACCCAGCAGAGCTGCATATAGCTCCTCCCCTCTACGTCAGTCCCAGTCATTCGACCAAGAATCAACGAGAAAGGAGTAACCAAGGGTGAAGTGGTGACTGGAGTATAATTTAAAAGATATTTACCTGCCTTAAAACAGGGCGGGCCGTGGACTGATCACACAACAGAAGAAAGGAATTTATCAGGTAAGCATAAATTATGTTTTCTTCTGTTATGTGTGATCAGTCCACGGGTCATCATTACTTCTGGGATACCAATACCAAAGCAAAAGTACACGGATGACGGGAGGGATAGGCAGGCTCATTATACAGAAGGAACCACTGCCTGAAGAACCTTTCTCCCAAAAATAGCCTCCGAAGAAGCAAAAGTGTCAAATTTGTAAAATTTGGAAAAAGTATGAAGCGAAGACCAAGTTGCAGCCTTGCAAATCTGTTCAACAGAGGCCTCATTCTTAAAGGCCCAAGTGGAAGCCACAGCTCTAGTGGAGTGAGCTGTAATTCTTTCAGGAGGCTGCTGTCCAGCAGTCTCATAGGCTAAACGTATTATGCTACGAAGCCAAAAAGAGAGAGAGGTAGCAGAAGCTTTTTGACCTCTCCTCTGTCCAGAATAAACGACAAACAGGGAAGAAGTTTGGCGAAAATCTTTAGTTGCCTGCAAGTAGAACTTGAGGGCACGAACTACATCCAGATTGTGTAGAAGACGTTCCTTCTTTGAAGAAGGATTTGGACACAAGGATGGAACAACAATCTCTTGATTGATATTCCTGTTAGTGACTACCTTAGGTAAGAACCCAGGTTTAGTACGCAGAACTACCTTGTCTGAGTGAAAAATCAGATAAGGAGAATCACAATGTAAAGCTGATAACTCAGAGACTCTTCGAGCCGAGGAAATAGCCATTAAAAACAGAACTTTCCAAGATAACAATTTTATATCAATGGAATGAAGGGGTTCAAACGGAACACCCTGTAAAACGTTAAGAACTAAGTTTAAACTCCATGGCGGAGCAACAGCTTTAAACACAGGCTTGATCCTAGCTAAAGCCTGACAAAAGGCCTGGACGTCTGGATTTTCTGACAGACGCCTGTGTAACAAGATGGACAGAGCTGAAATCTGTCCCTTTAATGAACTAGCTGATAAACCCTTTTCTAAACCCTCTTGTAGAAAGGACAATATCCTAGGGATCCTAACCTTACTCCAGGAGTAACGTTTGGATTCGCACCAGTATAGGTATTTACGCCATATTTTATGGTAAATCTTTCTGGTAACAGGCTTCCTAGCCTGTATCAGGGTATCAATAACCGACTCAGAAAAACCACGTTTTGATAAAATCAAGCGTTCAATTTCCAAGCAGTCAGCTTCAGAGAAGTTAGATTTTGATGTTTGAATGGACCCTGTATCAGAAGGTCCTGTCTTAGAGGTAGAGACCAAGGCGGACAGGATGACATGTCCACTAGATCTGCATACCAAGTCCTGCGTGGCCATGCAGGCGCTATTAGAATCACTGATGCTCTCTCCTGTTTGATTTTGGCAATCAATCGAGGAAGCAGCGGGAAGGGTGGAAACACATAAGCCATCCCGAAGTTCCAAGGTGCTGTCAAAGCATCTATCAGAACCGCTCCCGGATCCCTGGATCTGGACCCGTAGTGAGGAAGTTTGGCGTTCTGGCGAGACGCCATGAGATCTATCTCTGGTTTGCCCCAACGTCGAAGTATTTGGGCAAAGACCTCCGGATGAAGTTCCCACTCCCCCGGATGAAAAGTCTGGCGACTCAAAAAATCCGCCTCCCAGTTCTCCACTCCCGGGATGTGGATTGCTGACAGGTGGCAAGAGTGAGACTCTGCCCAGCGAATTATCTTTGATACTTCCATCATTGCTAGGGAGCTTCTTGTCCCTCCCTGATGGTTGATGTAAGCTACAGTCGTGATGTTGTCCGACTGAAACCTGATGAACCCCCGAGTTGTTAATTGGGGCCAAGCCAGAAGGGCATTGAGAACTGCTCTCAATTCCAGAATGTTTATTGGAAGGAGACTCTCCTCCTGATTCCATAGTCCCTGAGCCTTCAGAGAATTCCAGACAGCGCCCCAACCTAGTAGGCTGGCGTCTGTTGTTACAATTGTCCAGTCTGGCCTGCTGAATGGCATCCCCCTGGACAGGTGTGGCCGATAAAGCCACCATAGAAGAGAATTTCTGGTCTCTTGATTCAGATTCAGAGTAGGGGACAAATCTGAGTAATCCCCATTCCACTGACTTAGCATGCACAATTGCAGCGGTCTGAGGTGTAGGCGTGCAAAAGGTACTATGTCCATTGCCGCTACCATTAAGCCGATCACCTCCATGCATTGAGCTACTGACGGGTGTTGAATGGAATGAAGGACACGGCATGCATTTAGAAGCTTTGTTAACCTGTCTTCTGTCAGGTAAATCTTCATTTCTACAGAATCTATAAGAGTCCCCAGGAATGGAACTCTTGTGAGAGGAAAAAGAGAACTCTTCTTTTCGTTCACTTTCCATCCATGCGACCTTAGAAATGCCAGAACTAGCTCTGTATGAGACTTGGCAGTTTGAAAGCTTGAAGCTTGTATTAGAATGTAGTCTAGATACGGAGCTACCGAAATCCCTCGCGGTCTTAGTACCGCCAGAAGGGCACCCAGAACCTTTGTGAAGATTCTTGGAGCCATAGCCAATCCGAATGGAAGAGCTACAAACTGGTAGTGCCTGTCTAAGAAGGCAAACCTTAGGTACCGGTGATGATCTTTGTGAATCGGTATGTGAAGGTAAGCATCTTTTAAATCCACTGTGGTCATGTACTGACCCTTTTGGATCATGGGTAAGATTGTCCGAATAGTTTCCATTTTGAACGATGGAACTCTTAGGAATTTGTTTAGAATCTTTAAATCTAAGATTGGCCTGAAAGTTCCCTCTTTTTTGGGAACCACAAACAGGTTTGAGTAGAACCCTTGTCCTTGTTCCGACCGCGGAACCGGATGGATCACTCCCATTAATAACAGATCTTGTACACAGCGTAGAAACGCTTCTTTCTTTATCTGGTTTGTTGACAACCTTGACAGATGAAATCTCCCTCTTGGGGGAGATAATTTGAAGTCTAGAAGGTATCCCTGAGATATGATCTCTAGCGCCCAGGGATCCTGAACATCTCTTGCCCAGGCCTGGGCGAAGAGACAAAGTCTGCCCCCCACTAGATCCGGTCCCGGATCGAGGGCTCTCGGTTCATGCTGTCTTTGGGGCAGCAGCAGGTTTCCTGGCCTGCTTGCCCTTGTTCCAGGACTGGTTAGGTTTCCAGCCTTGCCTGTAACGAGCAACAGCTCCCTCCTGTTTTGGTGCAGTGGAGGTTGATGCTGCTCCTGTTTTGAAATTCCGAAAGGGACGAAAATTAGACTGTCTAGCCTTAGCTTTGGCTTTGTCTTGAGGTAGGGCGTGGCCCTTACCTCCTGTAATGTCAGCGATAATTTCTTTCAAACCGGGCCCAAATAAAGACTGCCCCTTGAAAGGTATATTAAGTAATTTGGACTTAGAAGTAACATCAGCTGACCAGGATTTTAGCCACAGCGCCCTACGTGCCTGGATGGCGAATCCTGAGTTCTTAGCCGTAAGTTTGGTTAAATGTACTACGGCCTCCGAAATGAATGAATTAGCTAGTTTAAGGACTCTAAGCCTGTCCGTAATGTCGTCTAGCGTAGATGAACTAAGGTTCTCTTCCAGAGACTCAAACCAAAATGCTGCCGCAGCCGTAATCGGCGCGATACATGCAAGGGGTTGCAATATAAAACCTTGTTGAACAAACATTTTCTTAAGGTAACCCTCTAATTTTTTATCCATTGGATCTGAAAAAGCACAGCTATCCTCCACCGGGATAGTGGTACGCTTAGCTAAAGTAGAAACTGCTCCCTCCACCTTAGGGACCGTTTGCCATAAGTCCCGAGTGGTGGCGTCTATTGGAAACATCTTTCTAAATATTGGAGGGGGTGAGAACGGCACACCGGGTCTATCCCACTCCTTAGTAACAATTTCAGTTAGTCTCTTAGGTATAGGAAAAACGTCGGTACTCGCCGGTACCGCAAAGTATTTATCCAACCTACACAATTTCTCTGGTATTGCAACGGTGTTACAATTCATTGAGAGCTGCTAAAACCTCCCCTAGTAATACACGGAGGTTCTCCAATTTAAATTTAAAATTTGAAATATCTGAATCCAATCTGTTTGGATCAGAACCGTCACCCACAGAATGAAGCTCTCCGTCCTCATGCTCTGCAAGCTGTGACGCAGTATCAGACATGACCCTAGTATTGTCAGCGCACTCTGTTCTCACCCCAGAGTGATCACGCTTGCCTCTTAGTTCTGGTAATTTAGACAAAACTTCAGTCATAACAGTAGCCATATCTTGTAATGTTATCTGTAATGGTCGCCCAGATGTACTAGGCGCCATAATATCACGCACCTCCCGGGCGGGAGATGCAGGTACTGCCGCGTGAGGCGAGTTAGTCGGCATAACTCTCCCCTCGCTGTTTGGTGAAATTTGTTCAAATTGTACAGCTTGACTTTTATTTAAAGTAGCATCAATACAGTTAGTACATAAATTTCTATTGGGCTCCACCTTGGCATTGGAACAAATGACACAGATATCTTCCTCTGAGTCAGACATGTTTAACACACTAGCAATAAACTTGCAACTTGGTTATAATCTTTTTTAGCAAAAACGTACTGTGCCTCAAAGAGGTACTAAACGATTAAATGACAGTTGAAATAATGAACTGAAAAACAGTTATAGCATCAAACTTTAAAACAACACAACTTTTAGTAAAGGTTTGTTCTCATTAGTAAAATAACAATAATTAAATTTGACATAAAAAATTACAGAGCAACGTTTTTATTCACAGTCAATATAAAATTCTCACAGCTCTGCTGAGAGAATCTACCTCCCTCCAAAGAAGTTTGAAGACCCCTGAGATCTGTCAGAGATGAACCGGATCATGCAGGAAATATAAGAGTAGCTGACTGGAAATTTTTGATGCGTAGCAAAGAGCGCCAAAAACGGCCCCTCCCTCTCACACACAGCAGTGAAGAGAAACGAAACTGTCACAATTAAAAGCAAACAACTGCCAAGTGGAAAATAATGCCCAAATATTTATTCACTCAGTACCTCAGAAATGTAAACGATTCTACATTCCAGCAAAAACGTTTAACATGATAAATACTTATTAAAAGGATTAGTGACTTTTAACAGAGTAGTTCCGGTGAAATACCATCCCCAGAATACTGAAATGTATACATACATGTCATTATAACGGTATGGCAGGATTTTCTCATCAATTCCATTCAGAAAATAAAAACTGCTACATACCTCAATGCAGATTCATCTGCCCGCTGTCCCCTGATCTGAAGCTTTTACCTCCCTCAGATGGCCGAGAACAGCAATATGATCTTAACTACTCCGGTTAAAATCATAGTAAAAGACTCTGGTAGATTCTTCCTCAAACTCTGCCAGAGAAGTAATAACACGCTCCGGTGCTATTGTAAAATAACAAACTTTTGATTGAAGTCATAAAAACTAAGTATAATCACCATAGTCCTCTCACACATCCTATCTAGTCGTTGGGTGCAAGAGAATGACTGGGACTGACGTAGAGGGGAGGAGCTATATGCAGCTCTGCTGGGTGAATCCTCTTGCATTTCCTGTTGGGGAGGAGTTATATCCCAGAAGTAATGATGACCCGTGGACTGATCACACATAACAGAAGAAACCAGTATCTCTCCTTCTCACAGCTAGACACGTTACATCTCTCCCAAACATAAGAGTTTGACACATCTCTCTCCCTAGCTTTGTTTTTTTTTTTTACACAGGAACAAAACAGTTGGCCAAATAAAAATAAAAAAACTGCCTTCAAGCAAAACCGTAGGTCCAGGCCGGCTGCCAAAGGATTAGCACTCATACCTAGCTATCTTTAACACAGCCTCAGCATATATAAATATTGGTTCGATCCAGATTTCCAAAACAATCTTCAGAAGCATATAGTCTAATTGGGGGTGGGGGGTAAGGGGGTGAACAGATGCTTTCACAGGGGCCAACATTTTCCCAATACTATCTAAAAAGACTACAGACTCCATATAAGAACAATTATACAATATTGTACATTTCACCTCCCTTGATAGTGTCTGAATTTAACTTAAGTATACACCACACCAGATGCTTAGGCCTTTACCGGACTATCAAATATATACCATTTAATAACAGACCTACCTTTTAGGCTGCTTAAGAACATGTATAAGATATTCTAATAATAGCAACAACAAAAAATGTTACCCCCAGAACTTACCATTTTCATTATCCTCACTAGATTCATCTCTAAAAGGGTTAAAGTCATCATCATCTCCAGAACTCACAGACTTAAAACTTTCGCTTTCACTTTCAGCTTCTTTGTCTGATGTATCTGACTCACTGTCCATTTCATCAGAGCTGCTCCCAGCAAGGCCCCTTGACTTCCTCGGCTTTTTAGCTTCTCGTGATAAGTCTTCACCTGACAGGACAATAATGAAGCACTAGGTAAGAACAAAGTGTAAATATGTTCAGCTCTTCTAGGAAATTGTGATAAGCATTACATTCATTTCAAGTATTACTCAAGGATTTCCTTTCCTATGTGCCCAAGTCAGTGCACGCTATGTGGTGATAATTGGGGTACTAATAAGAAAAATGCTAATGTCAAATCATTTTACCTTGAATTCAAATAAAGTGTGAAACAATGAACATGAATTATGTCACATGCAAAAAAAAGCTGTCACTTATTTCCATATTTTCTTGATTGAGGCAAACCAGAGCTATAACTGGAACAGGTGGGACCACAGGACCCAGGCAGCACTCGACAGTGGCAGCATATAGGGAAAGCATAAGCTGAATAGTGTTTTTAAAAAGAAATTAATTTTTAATTAATGCCCATCTGAATTTCTGCAGAACTTTAAACCCAACCAGAGTCAGTTGTCAGATACTAGACTGTACGTGAGCGTCATTTTATTCTTCGACTAAGGCAGCACAAAATTTTTAGTTTTTTTTTTAAAGGAGTACCTAGGGCCCTAAACATCTGCCCAAGAGTAGTATAGAACTATCATAAGACTGCTGACCTTAACAGTTATAACTAGCCAACATAGCAGAAAGCAATTTTCAACCCTACACCCCCCCATGACATTACAACCAAATCCGTTGCTGTACTGCACGGCATTAGGAATTGTACTATAAATTATGTTTTAGGTTTATTTTGTATATTAAAGAGGTTTGCTCATTGAAAACAGTCCATTAAGAGGGAAAGTCAACTTTTTTTTTTTTTTAAAAAACCAATGATAGATAAGAATCCCTTTATTACACCCATTCCCCAGTTTTGCATAACCAACACTTAATACACTTTTTACCTCTATGATTACTTGCATCTAAGCCACTGCAGACTCATCCTTTTCTCAGTGCTGTTTACAATCTTGCATTTTAGCCAATCCGTGCTGGTTCTTGTATATCCATAATTCTCCACAGGGTTGAGCACAATGCTATCTATACGGCACACAAACTAGCACTGTGGCCGTTTTGCAAGAATTAAAAAGCACTGAGATAAATGGAGGCAGCCTGCAGGAACTTATTAACTGACAAACATAGAGGTGTTATAAGTGTTTTAAAAAAGGGACAGTTTAGCCAAAAACTCTTTAATTTGTTCCCAATGGTCATTTTACACCTGCTGAAGTGTATTAAATGTTTTACACAAACGTTTAGCTTTTATATTAGCATTTTAAATAGAGGTTTTAGCCTGTAGTATACCTAGGTATAGGTTATTGAGAAATCATGTAAACAAAGCCTGCAGAAGAAATTACACTCACAGTGGGAGGTGGAAGAGCTAAAGCTCTAAAATGTTGGAAAATTTAAAAAAAAAAAAATTTAAGTATTGTACAGAGATAAGGGAAGCTTTTTAGTGATAAGATCTAAACGGTCTGCAATTCTAGCCTATTTTGATGGGCTGTCATTTGAAAGAGCAAATCCAGCTATTTTACAAAAAGTAGCATAAATTAGCAATTTCTCATTTTATGTGCTGCAGTGGGCATAACAAGTCACGGGGAACACACTCAGGGAAAAATAAATAAATGCCCTTCAAAATTGAGATAGGCAAATTTAAATTTAAAATAAAAAAACACTACATGTGCAAAAGTATGTGGCCACTTTAACCAATCACACCTATATGGAGTTGGTCACAATTTTGTGTCACTCTGGGAAAGAATTCAACAAGATTTTGGAGAATGTCGATTGAGAATTTGTGCCAAAGTACTGACTTTGGACATGGTCTGGTTCTCAATTGGAGTTCCAATTCATCCCAAATGTGTTCATTGGGTTTAGAACAGTGCAGGCCACTTGAGTTCCTCCAAACCAAACTTGTCAAACCATATGTTCATGGACCTCGCTTTGTGTACAGGCATACAGTCATGCTTGAACAGGAAAGAGTCTTTTAGAAATACCAAATTGTCTAAAAAGGTTTGTAGCATAAAGATGACCCTTCACTGGAACTAAAGGGCCTTAACCAAATCCCGAAAAACAGTCACAGACCATTCCCTCTCCTCCAGTGGGCACAATATATTCCAGTAGGTAGAGTTCTTATGATATCCACTACACCCAGATTCTTCCATTAGACTGCCAGATAGTGAAGCCCGATTCATCACCGCAGAGACCAGGGCCGGCATGCTTTACACCACTTCATCCAACACTTGGCATTGCACATGTTGATGTGAGGCTTCTGTACAACTGCTCACCAATGGAAACCAATTTTATGAAGTTCCTGATGCACAGTTTTTAGGCTGATGTTTCTTACAGAGGCAGTCTGGAACTAAGTAGAGAGTCCTACAACAGACAGGCTTTTTTTTATACAGTACACACTTCACCACTCAATAGCCCTGCTCTGTGAGTTTGTGCAAGCTCCCACTTCGTGGTTGGGCTATTGATGCGCTTAGACACTTCTACTTCACAATAATAGCACTAACTGTTGACCGGGACAGATGTAGTGGGGAAGAAATTTCACAAACTGGCTTATGGAAATTTGGACGACAGTTGCACGTTTAAAAAGTCACTGAGCTCTTCAGTACAACCCATTGTACTGCCATTGTTTGCCTATGGAAATTGAATGGCTATGTACTGGATTGTATGATATGTGGCTGAAAACACCTTAACTCAAACAGTAAGGGTGTCCATATACTTTTGGCCATATGGGGTACAATAAAATGTTTTTTATTGTTTGTTTTTTACATACTACACAAAATACTTCAGTATAATGAGGCAGTTAAGGTTCTTGGTTTGGAGTATAAAATGAATTGGATCAAAAGCTACACAGATGCAACACACATGTAACCCATGACAGCAACGGACCCAAAATGCATTTATGCAATAAGGTTTCCAATTGGTGTACTCCTGGATTGCAATTGATGTGCTAAACTCTGTAAATAGAAGCCATTTAACAAAGCTTACAACAAACTACCCCAGTGTGTTAATGCATTTCAATGTTGTCAAGTTGATGTAAAATAAATAAATCCACTACACCCACAGGACAAAAATAAATGCATAGATAACGCCATCAGACAATTATTGTAAAATTTGAAAGCTTGCAAATACCTTTCCTTTTCTTTACTTTACTGTCCTTGCTTGGACTATCCCTGGGAGAGTTGTTATTGCTTTGAGCAGACAGGTCTATTCCTAGAAGGCTAAAAAGTTTCTTCCGGTCAGGTGCAGGGAAATGTTTTTCAATCAGAGACTGCAGCACTCCTCTGTAAGACAGATTGTACAAAGTGTTTAGTGTGATAATGGTTTAAAACCTCTTTGCTGTTATTTTTCAGGTGAAATATATAATTCAAACACTGAGATAATGTAATATAAAAAGCTTAAAATGACTCGCAGTAAAACTTTTCAATACTTTTACTATTGAAGCTTGACAAAATGTGACCTTTAGTTCTGAAGACACAAATGCCAGGCTTCACAAGACTAATCTTGCAACTACTAATTTGCAGATTATCTTAAATCTGCTGAAGTCAAAACAATTGTTATTTTGTTAACACAAAGCCAGAGGCATGCCCTGTCATTACCACCCTTAAATCCAGATTGGCTCCTTCAAATAAGGAAAGTCGTGTGTGAAGCTCTAATAATGTTCAGACTTTGCTGATAACTTAAAGTGAAATGAAACTCAAAAAGTTTTATTTCAGGATTCAGATAGAACAGGTCATTTTAAACAGCTTTCCAAGTTACTTCTATTCTCAAATTTGCTTCATTCTCTAGGTATCTTTTGTTCAAGCAGCAGCTATGCATTACTGGGAGTTAGCTGAACACAGGTGGCTGCACACTAATGCCTCGTCATTGGTTCACACAGATATGAGCAGCTAGCTTCCAGTAATGCATTGCTGCTCCTGAGCCTACCTGAGTATGCTTTTCAACCAAGAACAAACAAGGTGTTTCCTGTCCCTTTAAACCTTTATCTACATAACCATATAACATAAAAATATATTTTTGTTTCATTACCAACACCACCTACTATAAAAAAAAAAAAGTTTCATAAGAATACGTTTGACTACAGATAGTTACTACCAATCATAGCTATTCCATTATGCGTTCTAGATGTACAATTTAGGAAATCAGTCTCATATTTAGGCCTAGTTTCCATTGCTGTTGTCAAATTTGTAGTAACATAAAACATCTCAATAGATAAACAATAGACTTTAATGCAAATACCCGTTACCACCAGTTTATAAAAGCCACAGAAAATATTTTAATGCTTCTAAACTCTACTGCCTGCATCAAGTATGGCATTTTATAATCCTTTAGTAAACCGACCTAAACTTTTCAATGTTTTCTGAAATGAATCATCTTGACTCTATTCAATGCTCCAGTGTACAACTACATATTCCAGTCGCACATGGTTTAAAATGTTTATTTTGTAATTTACTCACTTTGCTGTTGAAACAAAGTCATTTAGTTCTCCACCTCCTTCCTCCAAAGCTTCTAAGGTGCGTGCTTCTCCTGTGGACTGTAGGCCAATAACCACACACTGCACCAAAGGAAAGAAAAACATACTCAGTACAAAATTACTAGCAATTACAGTATCACACAGAAAACTAACTTTCTGCACAACCCTTTACCTTGCCATTTTTTATTTCTTCTCTGGCAAGTTGTACTACTCTCCTCACTTTGGATGCTATACAGAGATATTTGAAAAATCGTTGATGTGCTGACCAAAACTGCCCCCACATGGATTTCTTCATTCGCTGCTCAGCATCAATGAGGTCAGCTGCCTGCTGGAATCTTTCACGAGCGAGGACCCACTTAAATGAAAAAGTACAGAAAGATTGCTATAAACACAAAACAGTGTATAAAAATAGAATACACATACACACACACACCTGTTTAGTGATAAGGGCTCATCAAAAAAAAAAAAGAGAAGTATTAGTTAACAATATATAGAATTGTCTCTGAAAACCATTTACGTATGATTCAGATTTGGTGAAGAGCTGTAGGAGAACTGACAGCTTAGTAAGTAGACTAGTGCATAAAACCCCTGTCCTTAGATGGGGACGAAGAGTTTACAGCTTCTGAAGGTAGCCATTTTACTACTGAATTAGACCATGTGATATAAGAAAAGCCACGTTATGACTGATGAATCGTCTATATAAAGGAAATCTTCAAGTACATTATGGGATTTAATGAAGTGGAGACTGAAAACTTTTTACACAACAAGAGAACATAATCTCATATCATAGGGTAATACATTCAGCAGTAAAATGCAGAAGCATGTCTTTAAAGAAAAATGTGATGATTCATGAAACAAAGTTTCCGATAGAGGTAGTAAGGGAATTACAGAAACATTGGGATATGGAAAAAAAAACAACAAAAAAAAGACAATCTGAGGAATTACACATACCCTTAAAGGGTTAGTAAACCACAAAAACGAAATTTATGCTTACCTGATTAAAATTTATTTCTCAACACTGTGAGTCCACAGATCATCTCTAATTACTATTGGGAACACCAATCCTGGCCAGCAGGAAGAGGCAAAGAGCACCACAGCAAAGCTGTTAAATATCACCTCCCTTCCTTTAAACCCCAGTCATTCGACTGAAGGAAAAGGAGAGAAAGGAAGTAACAAGGTGCAGAGGTGCCTGAGGTTTACAAATTAAAGACTGTCTGAATAAAACGGGGGCGGGCCATGGATTCACTGTGTCAAGAAAAATAAATTTTGTTTTCTTTCTAATGACACGGTGAGCCCACGGATCATCTCTAATTACTATTGGGAATCAATACCCAAGCTAGAGGACACAGATAAGGGAGGGACAAGACAGGGAACCTAAACGGAATGCACCACTGTTGAAGAACCTCTCTCTTAAAGGAAGCCTCAGCTGAGGCATAAGTATCAAATTTATAGAATTTCAAAAAAGTGTGTAGAGAGGACTAAGTTGCAGCCTTGC
This sequence comes from Bombina bombina, assembly GCF_027579735.1. Lineage (NCBI taxonomy): Eukaryota > Metazoa > Chordata > Amphibia > Anura > Bombinatoridae > Bombina > Bombina bombina. The sequence continues at coordinate 365,679,511 of NC_069500.1, forward strand.
GAATCTGTTCCACAGAAGCTTCATTTTTGAATGCCCAGGAAGAGGAGACAGCCCTCGTGGAATGAGCCATGATTCTCTCAGGGGGATGTTGTCCAGCAGTTTCATAGGCCAAACGAATTATACTCAGCCACAGAGAAAGACGTAGCCATAGCTTTCTGACCCTTGCGTTTCCCAGAGAAAACAAATAAACAAGGAAGAGGACTGGCGAAAATCCTTAGTCACCTGCAAATAGTACTTTACTGCACAATCTAGATGTGGTACGTGCATTGAACGCTCTTTATAAGAAGGGTTAGGACACAAAGAAGGAACAGCAATTTCCTGGTTAATATTTCAATCTGAAACCACTTTCGGAAGGAAACCTAACTTAGTATGCAGAACTGCTAATGAGGCTGCACTACTAGCACTCAAAGCTTAGACTTGCGAGTAGAGAAACGGAGGGGGTTAGGAGCACATGGGAGCTCCATCTTTTAAGTTAACCTTAGACTTATTGACCGCACTGGCGGTATTTACTACATTACGACTTCTAATATATAGCAGTTTACTATGACTATTGATATCTAGAAACATACTCTATTCTATGAGGAATGCTACTTAAAGGGACATAATACTCATATGCTAAATCACTTTAAACTGATGCAGTATAACTAAAAAGCCAACAGGAAAATATCACTTGAGCATCTATGTAAAAAAGGAAGATATTTTACCTCACAACTTCCTCAGCTCAGCAGAGTAAGTTCTGTATAAAAAGTTATACTTCAGCTGCTGCTTAGCTGCAGATAAAAAAAAATTAAAAAAATGAACAAATGAACAACAGCCAATCAGCGTCAGCAGTGCGGAGGTCATGAACCATTTTACCGTGATCTCATGAGATTTCATAGTAATCTTCCTTAAACTGAATAGGGAAATAAAATGAGTTCACGAAGCTCAATCCTTCGGCTGTCCCGGGACAGGCATACTGATTTGCTGCTTAATGTCCTTTGCAATGGGGTTTGAATACTTAGGACATTTTGAGGTAAAATCTCTTTTTTACATAGAGATGTTCAGGTGATATTTTCTAGTCAGCTTTTTACAGCTATGCTGCAAAAAGCAGCAGCATTCAGAGAGGGGGGGAGACTAGTGGTGATTCCAGAGCATTGTCTGAGGGATTAACTTGAAATTTTCACACAGCTCTAAATACCAAATACGGATACTTTCTTCTGTTATGTGTGATCAGTCCACGGGTCATCATTACTTCTGGGATATAACTCCTCCCCAACAGGAAATGCAAGAGGATTCACCCAGCAGAGCTGCATATAGCTCCTCCCCTCTACGTCAGTCCCAGTCATTCTCTTGCACCCAACGACTAGATAGGATGTGTGAGAGGACTATGGTGATTATACTTAGTTTTTATGACTTCAATCAAAAGTTTGTTATTTTACAATAGCACCGGAGCGTGTTATTACTTCTCTGGCAGAGTTTGAGGAAGAATCTGCCAGAGTTTTTTTACTATGATTTTAACCGGAGTAGTTAAGATCATATTGCTGTTCTCGGCCATCTGAGGGAGGTAAAAGCTTCAGATCAGGGGACAGCGGGCAGATGAATCTGCATTGAGGTATGTAGCAGTTTTTATTTTCTGAATGGAATTGATGAGAAAATCCTGCCATACCGTTATAATGACATGTATGTATACACTTCAGTATTCTGGGGATGGTATTTCACCGGAACTACTCTGTTAAAAGTCACTAATCCTTTTAATAAGTATTTATCATGTTAAACGTTTTTGCTGGAATGTAGAATCGTTTACATTGCTGAGGTACTGAGTGAATAAATATTTGGGCATTATTTTCCACTTGGCAGTTGTTTGCTTTTAATTGTGACAGTTTCGTTTCTCTTCACTGCTGTGTGTGTGAGGGAGGGGCCGTTTTTGGCGCTCTTTGCTACGCATCAAAAAATTCCAGTCAGTTACTCTTATATTTCCTGCATGATCCGGTTCATCTCTGACAGATCTCAGGGGTCTTCAAACTTCTTTGGAGGGAGGTAGATTCTCTCAGCAGAGCTGTGAGAATTATATATTGACTGTGAATAAAAACGTTGCTCTGTAATTTTTATGTCAAATTTAATTATTGTTATTTTTCTAATGGGAACAAACCTTTGCTAAAAGTTGTGTTGTTTTAAAGTTTGATGCTATAACTGTTTTTCAGTTCACTATTTCAACTGTCATTTAATCGTTTAGTACCTCTTTGAGGCACAGTACGTTTTTGCTAAAAAAGATTATAACCAAGTTGCAAGTTTATTGCTAGTGTGTTAAACATGTCTGACTCAGAGGAAGATATCTGTGTCATTTGTTCCAATGCCAAGGTGGAGCCCAATAGAAATTTATGTACTAACTGTATTGATGCTACTTTAAATAAAAGTCAATCTGTACAATGTGAACAAATTTCACCAAACAGCGAGGGGAGAGTTATGCCGACTAACTCGCCTCACGCGGCAGTACCTGCATCTCCCGCCCGGGAGGTGCGTGATATTATGGCGCCTAGTACATCTGGGCGGCCATTACAGATAACATTACAAGATATGGCTACTGTTATGACTGAAGTTTTGTCTAAATTACCAGAACTAAGAGGCAAGCGTGATCACTCTGGGGTGAGAACAGAGTGCGCGGATAATACTAGGGCCATGTCTGATACTGCGTCACAGCTTGCAGAACATGAGGACGGAGAGCTTCATTCTGTGGGTGACGGTTCTGATCCAAACAGATTGGATTCAGATATTTCAAATTTTAAATTTAAATTGGAGAACCTCCGTGTACTACTAGGGGAGGTCTTAGCAGCTCTCAATGATTGTAACACCGTTGCAATACCAGAGAAACTGTGTAGGTTGGATAAATACTTTGCGGTACCGGCGAGTACTGACGTTTTTCCTATACCTAAGAGACTAACTGAAATTGTTACTAAGGAGTGGGATAGACCCGGTGTGCCGTTCTCACCCCCCTCCGATATTTAGAAAAATGTTTCCAATAGACGCCACCACACGGGACTTATGGCAAACGGTCCCTAAGGTGGAGGGAGCAGTTTCTACTTTAGCTAAGCGTACCACTATCCCGGTGGAGGATAGCTGTGCTTTTTCAGATCCAATGGATAAAAAATTAGAGGGTTACCTTAAGAAAATGTTTGTTCAACAAGGTTTTATATTGCAACCCCTTGCATGTATCGCGCCGATTACGGCTGCGGCAGCATTTTGGATTGAGTCTCTGGAAGAGAACCTTAGTTCATCTACGCTAGACGACATTACGGACAGGCTTAGAGTCCTTAAACTAGCTAATTCATTCATTTCGGAGGCCGTAGTACATTTAACCAAACTTACGGCTAAGAACTCAGGATTCGCCATACAGGCACGTAGGGCGCTGTGGCTAAAATCCTGGTCAGCTGATGTTACTTCTAAGTCCAAATTACTTAATATACCTTTCAAGGGGCAGTCTTTATTTGGGCCCGGTTTGAAAGAAATTATCGCTGACATTACAGGAGGTAAGGGCCACGCCCTACCTCAAGACAAAGCCAAAGCTAAGGCTAGACAGTCTAATTTTCGTCCTTTTCGGAATTTCAAAAAAGGAGCAGCATCAACCTCCACTGCACCAAAACAGGAAGGAGCTGTTGCTCGTTACAGGCAAGGCTGGAAGCCTAACCAGTCCTGGAACAAGAGCAAGCAGGCCAGGAAACCTGCTGCTGCCCCAAAGACAGCATGAACCGAGAGCCCCCGATCCGGGACCGGATCTAGTGGGGGGCAGACTTTCTCTCTTCGCCCAGGCCTGGGCAAGAGATGTTCAGGATCCCTGGGCACTAGAGATCATATCTCAGGGATACCTTCTAGACTTCAAATTATCTCCCCCAAGAGGGAGATTTCATCTGTCAAGGTTGTCAACAAACCAGATAAAGAAAGAAGCGTTTCTACGCTGTGTACAAGATCTGTTATTAATGGGAGTGATCCATCCGGTTCCGCGGTCGGAACAAGGACAAGGGTTCTACTCAAACCTGTTTGTGGTTCCCAAAAAAGAGGGAACTTTCAGGCCAATCTTAGATTTAAAGATTCTAAACAAATTCCTAAGAGTTCCATCGTTCAAAATGGAAACTATTCGGACAATCTTACCCATGATCCAAAAGGGTCAGTACATGACCACAGTGGATTTAAAAGATGCTTACCTTCACATACCGATCCACAAAGATCATCACCGGTATCTAAGGTTTGCCTTCTTAGACAGGCACTACCAGTTTGTAGCTCTTCCATTCGGATTGGCTACGGCTCCAAGAATCTTCACAAAGGTTCTGGGGGCCCTTCTGGCGGTACTAAGACCGCGAGGGATTTCGGTAGCTCCGTACCTAGACGACATTCTAATACAAGCTTCAAGCTTTCAAACTGCCAAGTCTCATACAGAGTTAGTTCTGGCATTTCTAAGGTCGCATGGATGGAAAGTGAACGAAAAGAAGAGTTCTCTTTTTCCTCTCACAAGAGTTCCATTCTTGGGGACTCTTATAGATTCTGTAGAAATGAAGATTTACCTGACAGAAGACAGGTTAACAAAGCTTCTAAATGCATGCCGTGTCCTTCATTCCATTCAACACCCGTCAGTAGCTCAATGCATGGAGGTGATCGGCTTAATGGTAGCGGCAATGGACATAGTACCTTTTGCACGCCTACACCTCAGACCGCTGCAATTGTGCATGCTAAGTCAGTGGAATGGGGATTACTCAGATTTGTCCCCTACTCTGAATCTGAATCAAGAGACCAGAAATTCTCTTCTATGGTGGCTTTATCGGCCACACCTGTCCAGGGGGATGCCATTCAGCAGGCCAGACTGGACAATTGTAACAACAGACGCCAGCCTACTAGGTTGGGGCGCTGTCTGGAATTCTCTGAAGGCTCAGGGACTATGGAATCAGGAGGAGAGTCTCCTTCCAATAAACATTCTGGAATTGAGAGCAGTTCTCAATGCCCTTCTGGCTTGGCCCCAATTAACAACTCGGGGGTTCATCAGGTTTCAGTCGGACAACATCACGACTGTAGCTTACATCAACCATCAGGGAGGGACAAGAAGCTCCCTAGCAATGATGGAAGTATCAAAGATAATTCGCTGGGCAGAGTCTCACTCTTGCCACCTGTCAGCAATCCACATCCCGGGAGTGGAGAACTGGGAGGCGGATTTTTTGAGTCGCCAGACTTTTCATCCGGGGGAGTGGGAACTTCATCCGGAGGTCTTTGCCCAAATACTTCGACGTTGGGGCAAACCAGAGATAGATCTCATGGCGTCTCGCCAGAACGCCAAACTTCCTCACTACGGGTCCAGATCCAGGGATCCGGGAGCGGTTCTGATAGATGCTTTGACAGCACCTTGGAACTTCGGGATGGCTTATGTGTTTCCACCCTTCCCCCTGCTTCCTCGATTGATTGCCAAAATCAAACAGGAGAGAGCATCAGTGATTCTAATAGCGCCTGCATGGCCACACAGGACTTGGTATGCAGATCTAGTGGACATGTCATCCTGTCCGCCTTGGTCTCTACCTCTAAGACAGGACCTTCTGATACAGGGTCCATTCAAACATCAAAATCTAACTTCTCTGAAGCTGACTGCTTGGAAATTGAACGCTTGATTTTATCAAAACGTGGTTTTTCTGAGTCGGTTATTGATACCCTGATACAGGCTAGGAAGCCTGTTACCAGAAAGATTTACCATAAAATATGGCGTAAATACCTATACTGGTGCGAATCCAAACGTTACTCCTGGAGTAAGGTTAGGATCCCTAGGATATTGTCCTTTCTACAAGAGGGTTTAGAAAAGGGTTTATCAGCTAGTTCATTAAAGGGACAGATTTCAGCTCTGTCCATCTTGTTACACAGGCGTCTGTCAGAAAATCCAGACGTCCAGGCCTTTTGTCAGGCTTTAGCTAGGATCAAGCCTGTGTTTAAAGCTGTTGCTCCGCCATGGAGTTTAAACTTAGTTCTTAACGTTTTACAGGGTGTTCCGTTTGAACCCCTTCATTCCATTGATATAAAATTGTTATCTTGGAAAGTTCTGTTTTTAATGGCTATTTCCTCGGCTCGAAGAGTCTCTGAGTTATCAGCTTTACATTGTGATTCTCCTTATCTGATTTTTCACTCAGACAAGGTAGTTCTGCGTACTAAACCTGGGTTCTTACCTAAGGTAGTCACTAACAGGAATATCAATCAAGAGATTGTTGTTCCATCCTTGTGTCCAAATCCTTCTTCAAAGAAGGAACGTCTTCTACACAATCTGGATGTAGTTCGTGCCCTCAAGTTCTACTTGCAGGCAACTAAAGATTTTCGCCAAACTTCTTCCCTGTTTGTCGTTTATTCTGGACAGAGGAGAGGTCAAAAAGCTTCTGCTACCTCTCTCTCTTTTTGGCTTCGTAGCATAATACGTTTAGCCTATGAGACTGCTGGACAGCAGCCTCCTGAAAGAATTACAGCTCACTCCACTAGAGCTGTGGCTTCCACTTGGGCCTTTAAGAATGAGGCCTCTGTTGAACAGATTTGCAAGGCTGCAACTTGGTCTTCGCTTCATACTTTTTCCAAATTTTACAAATTTGACACTTTTGCTTCTTCGGAGGCTATTTTTGGGAGAAAGGTTCTTCAGGCAGTGGTTCCTTCTGTATAATGAGCCTGCCTATCCCTCCCGTCATCCGTGTACTTTTGCTTTGGTATTGGTATCCCAGAAGTAATGATGACCCGTGGACTGATCACACATAACAGAAGAAAACATAATTTATGCTTACCTGATAAATTCCTTTCTTCTGTTGTGTGATCAGTCCACGGCCCGCCCTGTTTTAAGGCAGGTAAATATCTTTTAAATTATACTCCAGTCACCACTTCACCCTTGGTTACTCCTTTCTCGTTGATTCTTGGTCGAATGACTGGGACTGACGTAGAGGGGAGGAGCTATATGCAGCTCTGCTGGGTGAATCCTCTTGCATTTCCTGTTGGGGAGGAGTTATATCCCAGAAGTAATGATGACCCGTGGACTGATCACACAACAGAAGAAAGGAATTTATCAGGTAAGCATAAATTATGTTTTTTCAATATACTGTTAAGAGTCACTAACTTATAAGGACATATAAAAATCTACAGTTTTATAAGATTAAGTGGCTGTGAAATTCGTTCCAGTGATCACAAGCATACTAATAGCCAAAATATGAACTGCTACCGCAATACGATTTATGGTAACCAAGCGATAACGTAAAAGGTGGTCAATAAGAATATTTATTATTCACCAAATACAAAGTTTCTTGTCTGAATCACACGTTGCTTTTTAAGTATCCGCTACTCACTGCAATAATAGAGAGAGAAAAAGAGAGAGAGAGAAAGAGAGAAAGAAAGAGAGAGAGAAAGAAAAAGAGAGAGAGAGAGAGAAAGAAAAAGAGAGAGAGAGAAAGAAAAAGAGAGAGAGAGAAAGAAAAAGAGAGAGAGAGAAAGAAAGAGAGAGAGAGAAAGAAAGAGAGAGAGAAAGAAAGAGAGAGAGAAAGAAAGAAAGAAAGAAAAAGAGAGAGAGAAAGAAAGAAAAAGAGAGAGAGAAAGAAAGAAAGAAAGAAAGAAAGAAAGAAAGAAAGAAAGAAAGAAAGAAAGAAAGAAAGAAAGAAAGAAAGAAAGAAAGAAAGAGAGAAAGAAAAAAAAAAAAGAGAGAGAGAAAAAGAGAGAGAGAAAAAGAGAGAGAGAAAAAGAGAGAGAGAAAAAGAGAGAGAGAAAAAGAGAGAGAGAAAAAGAGAGAGAGAAAAAGAGAGAGAGAAAAAGAGAGAGAGAAAAAGAGAGAGAGAAAAAGAGAGAGAAAAAGAGAGAGAGAAAAAGAGAGAGAGAAAAAGAGAGAGAGAAAAAGAGAGAGAGAAAAAGAGAGAGAGAAAAAGAGAGAGAGAAAAAGAGAGAGAGAAAAAGAGAGAGAGAAAAAGAGAGAGAGAAAAAGAGAGAGAGAAAAAGAGAGAGAGAAAAAGAGAGAGAGAAAAAGAGAGAGAGAAAAAGAGAGAGAGAAAAAGAGAGAGAGAAAAAGAGAGAGAGAAAAAGAGAGAGAGAAAAAGAGAGAGAGAAAAAGAGAGAGAGAAAAAGAGAGAGAGAAAGAGAGAGAGAAAAAGAGAGAAAATAGCAATATTATGACCTTTAACTATAGGTTTGGTATTATTGAGATCTATGTAATGTTACACACCACATATGGCTAAGTTGGCTATTTAAGCCATTAATAGATATATCATCAGAAGTGAATATGAGTCAGACTGTGAAAGTATAGTTCATTATATAGACCTTGATACATAGTACTGATATCACTATCTATAAGGACTTGATTACAAGATGCTGAAACAGCATGATCCCGGAATTCAAACGTAGGAATGTAAAGGGACAGTAAAGTCACAAAAAATATCTTTCATGATTTAAATAGGGCATGTAATTTTAAACAACTTTCCAATTTACTTTTATTACCAATTTTGCTTTGTTCTCTTGGTATTCTTAGTTGAAAGCTAAATCTAGGAGGTTCATGTGCTAATTTCTTAGACCTTGAAGACTGCCTCTAATCGGAAAGCATTTTGACAGTTGTTCACCACTAGAGGGCGTTAGTTCATGAGTTTCATATAGATAACATTGAGCTCTGGCACGTGAAGCTCCTAAGAGCAAAAATGCATGTCTGTCAAAATAACTGAAATAAGGGGACAGTTTGCAGAGGCTTAGATACAAGGTAATCACAGAGGTAAAAAGTATATTATTATAACTGTGTTGGTTATGCAAAATTGGGGAATGGGTAATAAAGGGATTATCTACTTTTTAAACAAAAATTCTGGTGTTTAACGTCTAAGGGTTTAAACTATAATATTGATATCAAGCCCATTATTCACCATGTGATACATTAAAGAGTTTAACCCTTTAAGGTACTTGCATAATATAGTGAATTGGGCACTAATCTCAGCCTCCTCAGCTTGATCAACGTAACATTATGGTAGCTACACTTTATAATTTATATATATATATATATATATATATATATATATATATATATATATATATATATATATATATATATATATATATATATATATATATATTTTTTATTTTTATTTTTTTTATTATATACACACAGTAAGATCTTTACACTACACCCTGTTCCAAATTATTATGCCAATGATATCTTTCTCATTTACCTAAATAATTGATGTAAACAACAGTCAGCATAATTCTCATGTTATCAACTATTAAGAGTACAATTAAAATTTTATTGAACAAACCTAATAACAGTATTTTTTTTCAAAATAAAAAAAACAAAATAAAAAAAAAAACAAAAAAAACTTACAATGCACTGTTCCAAATTATTACGCACAGTAAGTTTCAAAACACTTTATAGGTTGTAAAGAACTGAAAATTCTCATTTGTTGTGTTTGAAGCATATTTACTGAAATCAAAAGCTATTTTAATCAAACTTGGAACAACATTTTAACTTTTTAAACATTTTAACAGGTCACGTTACATTTTAACATAGGACCCCTTATTTGATAGCAGATTCACAAGTCTTGCATGCATTGAACTTGAGTTTTTGGACAGTTTCTGCTTGAATTTGTTTGCAATGTGTCAGAATAGCCTCCCAGAGCTGCTGTTTGGATGTAAACTGCCTCCCAACCTCATAGATCTTTTGCTTGAGGATGCTCCAAAGGTTCTCAATAGGATTGAGGTCAAGGGAGGACGGAGGCCACACCATGACTTTATCTCCTTGTATACCCATAGCAGCCATTGATGCAGAGGTATTCTTTGCAGCATGAGATGGTGCATTGTCATGCATTCAGATGATTTTATTACGGAAAGCATAGTTCTTCCATCTGTACCAGGGAAGGAAGTGGTCAGTCAGGAACTCCACATACTTTGCAGAAGTCATCTTTACACCTTCGGGGACCCTAAAGGGGCCGACCTGCTCTCTTCCCATTATTCAGACCCAAAATATGACTCCACCACCGCCTTGCTGACGTTGCAGCCTTGTTGGAACAGGGTGGCCGCCCACCAACCATCCACTAACTCCATCCATCTGGACCATCCAGGGTTGCACGGCACTCATCAGTGAACAGGACTGTTTGAAAATTAGTCTTCATGTATTTTTCTGCCAATGCAGCCATTTCTGCTTGTGAGCATTGGTTAGTGGTGGCCGAATGGAAGGTTTATGCACAGTTGCAAGACACTACACCTTGATGTCCGTGGGACTCCAGAGGCACCAGCAGCTTCAAATACCTGTTTGCTGCTATGTAATGGTATTTTAGCAGCTGCTTTCTTGATCCGATGCATGGATCTGGCAGAAATCTTCCTCGATGTGCCTTTATCTGCACGAGCTCGTCTGTGCTCTGAATCAGCCACAAATCTCTTAATAGTGCAATGATCACGCTTAAGTTTTTGTGAAATATCTAATGTTTTCATACCTCGTACAAGGCATTGAACTATTTCACTCTTTTCGGCAGCAGAGAGATCCTTTTTCTTCCCCATATTGCTTGAAAATAGTGCTCTGCTTAATAATGTGGAACACCCTCCTTTAATTGGGCTCACCTGGCAATCTAATTATCACAGGTGTCCAAGATTTTCATTGATCAAAAGAGCCCTGAGACAATGCCATCCATGAGTTAAACTGAAAGAAAAAAAATATTTATCTTTGCGACACCGAAATAGAAATCTGACCCTTCAAGGTACTAGCAGTCAATCACCTCTCCAGACCTTCCTGGAGAAAAGACAAAATCCTAGGAATCCCAACTCTACTATAAGAGTAGCCTCTGGATTCACACCAATACAGATATTTACGCCATATCTTATAGTAAATCTTTCTGGTAACAGGCTCACGAAAAACCATGCTTAGATAATATTAGGCGTTCAATCTCCAAGCAGTCAGCTTCAGAGAAACAAGATTTAGGTGAAGGAAGGGACCTTGAAGTAGAATGTCTTTCTTCAGTGGAAGTCTCCAAGGTGGGAGAGATGACATCTCCACTAGGTCTGCATACCAGATCCTGCGAGGCCATGCCAGTGCAATGAGGATCGCCGACGCTCTCTCCTGTTTGATTCGAGCAGTGACCCGAGGAAGGAGAGCGAACGGAGGAAACAGGTATGCTAGACTGAAATTCAGAATGAACAGCCAGATCATCCATCAGTACAGCCTGAGAATCCCATAACCTCGACCCGTACCTTGGCATTCTGATAAGATGCCATGGAGATCCATCTCCGGCTGTACCTATTTGAGGATCAGGCTGGAAAATACCGCCGGATGAAGTTCCAACTCCCCCGGGTGAAAAGTCTGTCTGCTCTGAAAATCTGCTTCCCAATTGTCCACTCCTGGAATGTGGATCACAGAGAGACAGCAGTTGTGGGTCTCCACCCACTGAATAATGTTGATTACCTCTGCCATGTCCAAGGAACTCAGAGTTCCTCCCTGATGGTTGATGTAAGCCACTGCCTGATGGTTGATGTAAGCCACTGAAGTTATGTTGTCTGACCGGAACCTGATAAGCCGGGCTGAAGTTAACTGAGGCCAAGCGAGAAGAGCATTGAAGATTACCCTCAGCTCTAGGATGTTTATGGGAAGATTACACTCCTCCCGAGTCCATAGACCCTGTGCTTTCAGCGAGCCCCAGACTGCTCCCCATCCCAGTAGGCTGGCATCCGTGATCACAATCACCCAGGAAGGCCTGCGGAAACCGGTTCCTTGAGAAAGATGTTCCTGAGACAACCACCATGGAAGATAATTTCTTGTTGCCTGATCCAGTAGTAATTGCAGAGACAGATCCGCAAAATCCCCGTTCCATTGACTGAGCATGCATAACTGCAAAGGTCTGAGATGAAACCGAGCAAACTGAATAATGTCCATGGCAGACACCATCAGACCGATTACCTCCATACATTGGGCCACCGACGGGGAAAGAGGCCTGAAAGGCAAGATAAGAGTTGAGAATTTTTGTCTTTCAGACCATCGTCATAAAAATTGATTGAGAATCTATTATGGTTCCCAAGAACACCACCCTTGTAGCTGGAATTAAGGAACTTTTTCCCAAATTCACCTTTCATCCATGAGAACGCAGAAAAGATAACATCTCTGTGTGGGAGTTTTCCTTGCAACGCAGGCAAAGAGAATGACTGGGGTTTGAGGGAAGAAAGGTGATACTCAACATCTTTGCTGTGGAGCTCTTTGCCGCCTCCTGCTGGTCAGGAGTAATATTCCCAATAGTAATTAGAGATGATCCGTGGACTCACCGTGTCATTAGAAATAATTATTTTTTTTAGCATTCAGATAGAACATACAATTTTAAACAACTTTCCAATTTAATTCTATTATCAAACTGTCTTCATTCTCTTGTTATCCATTGCTGAAGTGACAGCATTGCACTACTGACAGGAAGCTGAAAATATCTATTTAGCCAATCACAATACAAAATTTGTGCAGGCACCAATTAGCAGCAGCTCCCACTAGTGTATGATATGTGCGTATTCCTTTTTTAACAAGGGATACTAAGAAAACGAAGCACATTTGAAAATAGAAGTGAATTTAAAAAAAAGTGTCTTAAAATCGCATGCTCTGAATCATGCAAGTTTAATTTTGACTTTCCTATCCCTTTAAGAAATAATGAAGGGGGATGTGAAGGGCCTTGTGGTTCTTAACTGCTTAAAAATATCACACATACATACAAATAGTTGCCCAACAGACACTTGCTATAAACATACAAGTGTAGTTTGTAACAAGTCTTACAAATGGTCTGTAAGCTTATAAAATGTTTAAATCTTTGCGCTTTAAACTCATCTGCAACTATGAATCATGCCAAAGAAATAGCTACTTGTAACAGGTGAAAATGAGATTTTACAGAACCCTATAATACACTTTTATCTCAGAACGCTTAGAAAAAAGTTGCAACTTTAATTATTTCTACTGGCAATAATATCACAATTAAAAAAAAAAAAAAATCTCTATCAGGAGGAGGCAAAGAGCACCCCAGCAAAGCTGTTAAGTGTAACTGCCTTACCCATAACCCCCAGTCATTCAGCCGAAGGAAATGGAAAGGAAGAAAAAACAAAATTTATGCTTACCTGATAAATTCCTTTCTCCTGTAGTGTGGTCAGTCCACGGGTCATCATTACTTCTGGAATATTAACTCCTCCCCAACAGGAAGTGCAAGAGGATTCACCCAGCAGAGCTGCTATATAGCTCCTCCCCTCTACGTCACCTCCAGTCATTCGACCAAGGACCAACGAGAAAGGAGAAGCCAAAGGGTGTAGTGGTGACTGGAGTATAATTCAAATTTTTTTTTACCTGCCATAAAAAACAGGGCGGGCCGTGGACTGACCACACTACAGGGGAAAGGAATTTATCAGGTAAGCATAAATTTTGTTTTCTCCTGTTAAGTGTGGTCAGTCCACGGGTCATCATTACTTCTGGGATACCAATACCAAAGCTAAAGTACACGGATGACGGGAGGGACAGGCAGGCTCTTTATACGGAAGGAACCACTGCCTGAAGAACCTTTCTCCCAAAAACAGCCTCCGAAGAAGCAAAAGTGTCAAATTTGTAAAATTTGGAAAAAGTATGAAGAGAAGACCAAGTTGCAGCCTTGCAAATCTGTTCAACAGAAGCCTCATTCTTAAAGGCCCAAGTGGAAGCCACAGCTCTAGTAGAATGTGCTGTAACTCTTTCAGGAGGCTGCTGTCCAGCAGTCTCATAGGCTAACCGTATTATGCTACGAAGCCAAAAAGAGAGAGAGGTAGCCGAAGCTTTTTGACCTCTCCTCTGACCAGAATAAACGACAAACAGGGAAGACGTTTGTCGAAAATCCTTAGTTGCCTGTAGATAAAATTTCAGGGCACGGACTACATCTAGATTGTGTAGCAGACGTTCCTTCTTCGAAGAAGGATTAGGACACAAAGATGGAACCACAATCTCTTGATTGATATTCCTGTTAGTGACCACCTTAGGTAGGAACCCAGGTTTAGTACGCAGAACTACCTTGTCTGAATGAAAAATCAGATAAGGAGAATCACAATGTAAGGCAGATAACTCAGAGACTCTACGAGCCGAGGAAATCGCCATTAAAAACAGAACTTTCCAAGATAACAGCTTGATATCAATGGAATGAAGGGGTTCAAACGGAACCCCCTGTAAAACATTAAGAACTAAGTTCAAACTCCATGGTGGAGCAACAGTTTTAAACACAGGCTTGATCCTAGCTAAAGCCTGACAAAAAGCTTGAACGTCCGGAACTTCTGACAGACGTTTGTGTAAAAGAATGGACAGAGCTGAAATCTGTCCCTTTAAGGAACTAGCGGATAAACCCTTTTCTAAACCTTCTTGTAGAAAAGACAATATCCTCGGAATCCTAACCTTACTCCATGAGTAACTCTTGGATTCGCACCAATATAAGTATTTGCGCCATATCTTATGGTAAATCTTTCTGGTAACAGGCTTCCTAGCCTGTATTAAGGTATCAATAACTGACTCAGAAAAACCACGTTTTGATAAAAACAAGCGTTCAATTTCCAAGCAGTCAGCTTCAGAGAAATTAGATTTTGATGTTTGAAGGGACCCTGGATCAGAAGGTCCTGTTTCAGAGGTAGAGACCAAGGTGGACAGGATGACATGTCCACTAGATCTGCATACCAAGTCCTGCGTGGCCATGCAGGTGCTATTAGAATCACTGATGCTCTCTCCTGTTTGATTCTGGCTATCAATCGAGGAAGCATCGGGAAGGGTGGAAACACATAAGCCATCCCGAAGGTCCAAGGTGCTGTCAAAGCATCTATCAGAACCGCTCCCGGATCCCTGGATCTGGACCCGTAACGAGGAAGCTTGGCATTCTGTCGAGACGCCATGAGATCTATCTCTGGTTTGCCCCAACGTCGAAGTATTTGGGCAAAGACCTCCGGATGAAGTTCCCACTCCCCCGGATGAAAAGTCTGACGACTTAGGAAATCCGCCTCCCAGTTCTCCACTCCCGGGATGTGGATTGCTGACAGGTGGCAAGAGTGAGACTCTGCCCAGCGAATTATCTTTGATACTTCCATCATTGCTAGGGAGCTTCTTGTCCCTCCCTGATGGTTGATGTAAGCTACAGTCGTGATGTTGTCCGACTGAAACCTGATGAACCCCCGAGTTGTTAACTGGGGCCAAGCCAGAAGGGCATTGAGAACTGCTCTCAATTCCAGAATGTTTATTGGTAGGAGACTCTCCTCCTGATTCCATTGTCCCTGAGCCTTCAGAGAATTCCAGACAGCGCCCCAACCTAGTAGGCTGGCGTCTGTTGTTACAATTGTCCAGTCCGGCCTGCTGAATGGCATCCCCCTGGACAGATGTGGCCGAGAAAGCCACCATAGAAGAGAATTTCTGGTCTCTTGATCCAGATTCAGAGTAGGGGACAAATCTGAGTAATCCCCATTCCACTGACTTAGCATGCACAATTGCAGCGGTCTGAGATGTAGGCGTGCAAAGGGTACTATGTCCATTGCCGCTACCATTAAGCCGATCACCTCCATGCATTGAGCTACTGACGGGTGTTGAATGGAATTAAGGACACGGCATGCATTTTGAAGCTTTGTTAACCTGTCTTCTGTCAGGTAAATCTTCATTTCTACAGAATCTATAAGAGTCCCCAAGAAGGGAACTCTTGTGAGTGGAAAGAGAGAACTTTTCTCTTCGTTCACCTTCCATCCATACGACCTTAGAAATGCCAGTACTAACTCTGTATGAGACTTGGCAGTTTGAAAGCTTGAAGCTTGTATCAGAATGTCGTCTAGGTACGGAGCTACCGAAATTCCTCGCGGTCTTAGTACCGCCAGAAGAGCACCCAGAACCTTTGTGAAGATTCTTGGAGCCGTAGCCAATCCGAATGGAAGAGCTACAAACTGGTAATGCCTGTCTAGAAAGGCAAACCTTAGATACCGGTAATGATCTTTGTGAATCGGTATGTGAAGGTAAGCATCCTTCAAATCCACTGTGGTCATGTACTGACCCTTTTGGATCATGGGTAAAATTGTCCGAATAGTTTCCATTTTGAACGATGGAACTGTTAGGAATTTGTTTAGGATCTTTAAATCCAAGATTGGCCTGAAAGTTCCCTCTTTTTTGGGAACCACAAACAGATTTGAGTAAAACCCTTGTCCTTGTTCCGACCGCGGAACCGGATGGATCACACCCATTAATAAAAGATCTTGTACGCAGCGTAGAAACGCCTCTTTCTTTATGTGGTTTGTTGATAACCTTGACAGATGAAATCTCCCTCTTGGGGGAGAGAATTTGAAGTCCAGAAGGTATCCCTGAGATATGATCTCTAACGCCCAGGGATCCTGGACATCTCTTGCCCAAGCCTGGGCGAAGAGAGAAAGTCTGCCCCCCACTAGATCCGTTCCCGGATTGGGGGCCCTCGATTCATGCTGTCTTAGGGGCAGCAGCAGGTTTCCTGGCCTGCTTGCCCTTGTTCCAGGACTGGTTAGGTCTCCAGCCTTGTCTGTAGCGAGCAACAGCTCCTTCCTGTTTTGGTGCAGAGGAAGTTGATGCTGCTCCTGCTTTGAAATTACGAAAGGAACGAAAATTAGATTGTCTAGCCTTAGGTTTGGCTCTGTCTTGAGGCAGGGCATGGCCTTTACCTCCTGTAATGTCAGCGATAATTTCTTTCAACCCGGGCCCGAATAAGGTCTGCCCTTTGAAAGGTATATTAAGTAATTTAGATTTAGAAGTAACGTCAGCTGACCAGGATTTTAGCCACAGTGCTCTGCGCG
The DNA here is from genome assembly GCF_027579735.1 of Bombina bombina. Classification (NCBI taxonomy): domain Eukaryota; kingdom Metazoa; phylum Chordata; class Amphibia; order Anura; family Bombinatoridae; genus Bombina; species Bombina bombina. The sequence goes on from NC_069500.1 coordinate 365,696,251, forward strand.
CCTGAATGGCGAATCCGGAATTCTTAGCCGTAAGTTTAGTTAAATGTACTACGGCATCCGAAATAAAAGAGTTAGCTAACTTAAGGGCTTTAAGCTTGTGTGTAATCTCATCTAATGGAGCTGATTCAAGTGTCTCTTCCAGAGACTCAAACCAAAATGCTGCTGCAGCCGTGACAGGCGCAATGGCATGCAAGAGATTGCAATATAAAACCTTGTTGAACAAACATTTTCTTAAGGTAACCCTCTAACTTTTTATCCATTGGATCTGAAAAGGCACAGCTATCCTCCACCGGGATAGTGGTACGCTTAGCTAAAGTAGAAACTGCTCCCTCCACCTTAGGGACCGTTTGCCATAAGTCCCGTGTGGTGGCGTCTATTGGAAACATTTTTCTAAATATCGGAGGGGGTGAGAACGGCACACCGGGTCTATCCCACTCCTTAGTAACAATTTCAGTAAGTCTCTTAGGTATAGGAAAAACGTCAGTACTCGACGGTACCGCAAAATATTTATCCAACCTACACATTTTCTCTGGTATTGCAACTGTGTTACAATCATTCAGAGCCGCTAACACCTCCCCTAGTAATACACGGAGGTTTTCCAGCTTAAATTTAAAATTTGAAATATCTGAATCCAGTTTGTTTGGATCAGAACCGTCACCCGCAGAATGAAGCTCTCCGTCCTCATGTTCTGCAAATTGTGACGCAGTGTCTGACATGGCCCTAATATTATCAGCGCACTCTGTTCTCACCCCAGAGTGATCACGCTTACCTCTTAGTTCTGGTAATTTAGCCAAAACCTCAGTCATAACAGTAGCCATATCCTGTAATGTGATTTGTAATGGCCGCCCAGATGTACTCGGCGCTACAATATCACGCACCTCCCGAGCGGGAGATGCAGGTACTGACACGTGAGGCGAGTTAGTCGGCATAACTCTCCCCTCGTTGTTTGGTGAAATATGTTCAATTTGTACAGATTGACTTTTATTTAAAGTAGCATCAATGCAGTTAGTACATAAATTTCTATTGGGCTCCACTTTGGCTTTAGCACATATAGCACAGATATCTTCCTCTGAATCAGACATGTTTAACACACTAGCAAATAAACTAGCAACTTGGAAATACTTTTCAAGTAATTTACTATAATATGAAAACGCACTGTGCCTATAAGAAGCACAGAAAAAGTTATAAAGTTATAGCATCAAATCTTTGTAAAAAACACAATTTTAGCAAAGGATTGCTCCCATTAGCAAAGGATAACTAACCCTGATAGCAGAAAAAAAAATACAGAAATAAACGTTTTTTATCAGTCAACTACAATCTCACAGCTCTGCTGTGAGTGATTACCTCCCTCAAAACAAGTTTTGAAGACCCCCGAGTTCTGTAGAGATGAACCGGATCATGCAGGGAAGACAATAAACTTCTGACTGAATTTTTTGATGCGTAGCAAAAGCGCCAAAAGGCCCCTCCCCCTCACACACAACAGTGAGAGAGATCAGTAAACTGTCATAAATTAAATAAAAACGACTGCCAAGTGGAAAAAAATAGTGCCCAAAACATTTTTTCACCCAGTACCTCAGAAAATTAAACGATTTTACATGCCAGCAAAAAACGTTTAACATTAAATAAATTAAGTGTTATTAAAAAGCCTGTTGCTAGTCCCTGCAAATTAGGCTAAAGTCTTATGCATACAGTATAATTCCAGTGAAGTGCCATTCCCCAGAATACTGAAGTGTAAAATATACATACATGACAGCCTGATACCAGTTGCTGCTACTGCATTTAAGGCTGAGTTTACATTATATCGGTATGGCAGAATTTTCTCATCAATTCCATTGTCAGAAAATAATAAGCTGCTACATACCTCTTTGCAGATTAATCTGCCCGCTGTCCCCTGATCTGAAGTTTACCTCTCCTCAGATGGCCGAGAAACAGCAATATGATCTTAACTACTCCGGCTAAAATCATAGAAAAACTCAGGTAGATTCTTCTTCAAATTCTACCAGAGAAGGAATAACACACTCCGGTGCTATTATAAAATAACAAACTTTTGATTGAAGGTATGAAACTAAGTATAATCACCAAAGTCCTCTCACACATCCTATCTATTTGTTGGGTGCAAGAGAATGACTGGAGGTGACGTAGAGGGGAGGAGCTATATAGCAGCTCTGCTGGGTGAATCCTCTTGCACTTCCTGTTGGGGAGGAGTTAATATCCCGGAAGTAATGATGACCCGTGGACTGACCACACTTAACAGGAGAAAGAAAGGGTTTAAAAAAAACAAAAAAAAACAAACCAAAGGCACCACAGCTTGAAGAACCCGTCTCCCAAAAGAAACCTTGGCTGAGGCAAAAGTATCAAATTTGTAGAATTTGGAAAAAGTATGCAGAGAGGACCATGTTGCCGCTTTAAAAAATGAAGCTTCTGTGGATCAGATTTGCAAAGCCCAAGAAGAGGAGACAGCCCTAGAGGAATGAGCCGAAATTCTCTCAGGAGGCTGCTGTCCAGCATTCAAACGACTCAAACTTCTCAACCAGAGAGACAGAAGAAGTGGCCTTCTGACCCTTACGCTTTCCAGAGAAAGCAACAGGGGAGAATATTAACGAAAGTCTTTAGTTGCTTGCAAGTAGAATTTTAGAGCCCATACAACATCCAAGTTATGCAAGAGACGTTCATTTTGAGGAGGATTAGGACAAAAGAAACAAACAACAATTTCCTGATATAAGGGACAGTAAACCCCAAAATTTTCTTTTATGATTCAGATAGAACATACAATTTTAAACAACGTTCCAATGTAATTCTATTTTCAAATTTGCTTCATTCTTCTAGATTGTAAGTTCCCACGGGAATAAGGCCCTCAATTCCTCCTGCATGCGTTTGTAAATTTTGTCCTGTCTTTATCATTGTATCCATGGACAGCTCACAATTTCAGAATGGAATTTCAGGAAAAGGGGACGCAAAGTATATTTTACATTTTTTAATATATTCTATTTATCATTTTACATTACAATCTCAGTGTTTAATGTCCCTTTAAGAACTAAATTAATGCTCCACGGGGGAGCAACAGGTTTAAACACAGGCCTGATTCTAACCAAGGACTGTACAAAGGCTTGAACATCTGATAGGTCTGCCAGGCGTTTGTGCAAATGTATAGATAACGCAAAAATCTGACCCTTTAGGGTACTGACCAATAAACCCTTCTCCAGGCCATCCTGAAGAAAAGACAAAATCCGGGGAATACTCACCCTGCTCCACGAGAACCCCTTAGATTCACACCAATAAGGATATTTACCACATATCTTACGGTAAATCTTGCGAGTAACCGGTTTTCAAACCTGAATCAGTTTCAATGACCACTTCAGAAAAAAAACGTTTAGACAGAACGAGGCATTCCATCTCCAAGCAGTTAGCTTCAGAGAATTTAGGTTTGGATGGAGGAAAGGACCCTAAAGCAGAAGGTCTTTCCTCTGAGGTAACCTCCAAGGAGGTAGAGATAACAGCCTTACTAGATCCACGAACCAGATTCTGCAAAGCCATGAAGGAGCTATTAGTATCACTAATGCTCTTTCCTGTTTGATACAAGCAATGACTCATGGAAGGAGAGCAAATGGAGAAAACGGATAAGCCAGAGATAACTTCCAAGGAACCGCTAGAGCATCAGAATGGCCTGAGGATCTCTTGACCTTGAGCCATATTCTGGAACCTTGGCGTTTAGGCGGGACGCCATCAGATCCAACTCTGGAACCCCACACTTGAGGGATATCTGAAAGAACACTTCAGGATGGAGAGCCCACTCCCCAGGATGAAAGGCCTGTCTGCTCAGAAAATCTGCTTCCCAGTTGTCCACTCCCTGAATGTGGATGGCGGATAAAAGACAATTGTGGGCTTACGCCAACTGCAGAAAGAAAGTCGCTTCCTTCATGGCTAAGGAACTCAAGAGTCCCTACCTAGTGGTTGATGTAAGCCACTGAGGTGATGTTGTCCGATTGGAATCTGATAAACCAGACCAATGATAATTAAGGCCATGCTACTTGGGCATTAAAGATAGCTCTCAACTCCAAAATGTCTATGGGAAGAGAGGACTCTTCCCGAGACCACAGGCCCTAAGCCTTTACAGGACCCCAAACCGCTCCCCAGCCTGACAGGCTGGCGTCCGTAGTCACAATTTCCCAGGAAGGTCCTAGAAAGCAAGTCCCCCAAGACAGATGTTCCTGTGACACCTCCAGATTTATCCACTGCGATAAAGCCGAATGATCTCCGTTCCAATGACAGAGCATCTAAAGTTGCAGCTGAGCATGTCCATGGGTGCAACCATCAGACCAATCACCTCCATGCATTGAGCCACAGATGGACGAAAGGCAGACCTCAGTCAGGAAAATCTTCATGGCCAGGGAAATTATTATAGTCCCTAGAAAACACACTTTGGAAGATGGAACAAGTGAACTTTTTTTCCAAATTCACCTTCCACCCGTGGGAACGTAGAAAAGACAACAGCATCTTTGAATAAGGTTGGGCTAGTTGAAAAGATGACGCCTGAACCAAGATGTCACAGCAATTACCTGGGATCTGAACACAGCCAATAACACCCCCAGAACCTTAGTGAATATTCTGGGGGACGTTCCCTACTTTTTGAGAACCACAAATAGATTTGAATAGAATCCTACACAATTACACAAATTAAGAAGGCCTCCTCCTTTATTTGGTTTGAGGATAGTCTTGACAGGAGAAATCTGCGCCTTGATGGGCAAGACTTGAATCCCATTCTGTAAGCCTGGGATACTATGTCCACCGCCCAAGTGTCTGGGACATCGCAAATCGAGGCTTGACAAAAGAGAAAACCTGCCCCCCTCCCCCCGATTCAAACTGGAATCGGGGGCGGAACCTTCATGCTGATTTAGAGTCAGCAG
>NC_069500.1:365708654-365768654 GCF_027579735.1 Bombina bombina
AGCGAGTCAGACACATAGCGTTTAAAGGACCAGTCAACACATTAGATTTGCATAATCAACAAATGCAAGATAACAAGACAATGCAATAGCACTTAGTCTGAACTTCAAATGAGTAGTAGATTTTTTTATAACAAATTTCAGTTATGTCTATTTCCACTCCCCTTGTACCATGTGATAGCAATCAGCCAATCGCAAATGCATATACGTATAGTCTGAATTCTTGCACATGCTCAGTAGGATCTGGTGACTCAAAAAGTGTAAATATAAAAGACTGTGCACATTTTTTTTAATGGAAGTAAATTGGAAAGTTGTTTAAAATTACATGTTGTATCTGAATCATGAAAATGTAATTTAACCTGAGTGTCCCTTTAAGTAAAAAAGACAAATTTGAATGAAGAAAATATGATAATAGGAGTAAATTAGAAAGTTGCTTAAAAATGCATGCTTTATCTGAATCACGAAAGAAAAAAACCCCTTTAAATCTGTACTGGTTTCTATGTAACTAAAAACCCTAATGTAAAAGCAATTTTTTAGTGCAAAACATCTTGCCTTCTTTCAACTGCTTGGATAAAGTCGTTAAATTCTCGAAAGGGAGTACCTTCTCCCCAAATTCCTAGACGACTCATATAGGCCATGTTTCTTGGTTCAGAGGCACCTGGAAGAGAAATTTTTACAATTATCTGATTATTAAAAAATAAATAAAAAATAAAATAAAAAAGGGAAATAAAAACAATACATACCTGTGGCACTGGCATATATTACTCTGGCTTTTGGCAGTTTGTTCTGAAGTTCTAAAACTGCTAAACCAGTCTTTGTGGGTTTTGAAGAACCAACAGGACACAAGTTTTTAGCCTTGTGACATTCGTCAAATACAATCTGAAGTAGACTATGTTAAGGAGAAATACTTTAAAAAGAATTATAATTTATATATTTTTATTTATTTTCTCTACCACACATACAAAAACTTTGTTTAAGTCAACCATATCATTTTTGAAACGCTCGGGTTGACTGTTGAAACAAATAAAGGGCACTTCCATTCATGAAGTATAAGATAGTTCATGCAGAAAGTTATCTTTATTCGGTTCAACCATTCGTCGCTGCAAAAAAACCCAACTTTTTTGCCAATGGGTGACGTTTTCGCCGTTTAGCCAATAGCAGTGCAGTAAATACAGTTTGGCGCCCATGGGAGCTGGATTTACCACAGGCTATTTGCTAAGAGGGGAAAACGTCACCTCTTAGGAAAATATTTTTTTGCCCTGGGCTGCTGTAACAGCTAAGAATGGCAAACTGTTGAAACGAATAAAGGCACTTTCTGCATGAAGTATCTTATACTTCATGAATGAAAGTGTCCTTTATTTGTTTCAACAGTCAACCCTAGCGTTTCAAAAACACTATGGTTGACTTTCACTTTAAACATTTATGCTATTAAAGAGATTGTAAAGTTACTTGATATGCTTAACAGATGTGTAAGGAGAAAGCAAAATAGGATAACTTTCAGTCATCAATATCTTCTAAAATTACATATTTAAAAAAAAAAAAAATAATAATAATAATGTTATACCCTCCGACCGCAAAGCACAGGCTAACAGTGTTTATCCAATACCATCTTGCCCGTCGAGTCAGTAACAAACCATTGTTTCTTTTGCACATGCGCTTCCTCCCCACTAAGCAACTCTCCCCTGTGGGCATTGTTACTGACTCGATGGATGCCAAAGGGGGCACGGTAGGATTGGATAAACACTAATTTGTCATAACCATTAAAAAGACTGTGCTTTGCGGGCGGAGGGTATATATATATATATATATATATATATATATATATATATATATATATATATATATATATATATATATATATATATATATATATATATATATATATATAATCTAAAGTTTGCGGAATGAGTGTGCCCGGTTTTTAAAAATCCTATTAAAAGTAGGGGCACTTTCATTCAAACTTTACATTTCACTGGTTTTGTTAAAATACTTACCTTTTCTTCTTGAAAGCCGCTCCAGCGCTTCTCCAGCCTGTCACAAGCCTCTTCCTACATCAGCAATGACTATTCCGGCATCCTCCAATCACGGCTTTCCCCGGGGGAATCATTGCCTACAGCAACGCCGTTATTGGAGGAAGGCCGGGATCGTCATTTCTGATGTAGGAAGAGGCTTGCAACGGACGGGGGAAGTGCTGAAGCGGCCTTCACAATGAAAAAGTATTTTAACAAAACCAGTGAAATGTAAAGTTTGATTAATGAAAGTGCCCCTGTTTTTAATAGGATTATTAAGAACCGGGCACAGGTTCATAAAAATTTACATTCACTTTAAGCATTTCAAGTAACTTTGCAATCACTTTAAAACAAGCTCAATGCTTCCTACCCAGACATATGATGGCAGAGCCAAAGACTTTATTGTAAAAGGATACAACCCCATCAAACTCCTCTCCGCACCAGTGAAGAAGCTGCTTTAAACGTGTTTTGTATTTACCCCCTGATTGACTTTCACCAATCAGGGAAGAGTAGGTGGCAAATATGACTCCTTTCTTCACACTTCCATTATGTTTAGAAGAAATTTTTCCATATTTAAACTTTAGAGGGGGGGGGGGGGGAGAAGATTAAAAAAAAAGTGGTAAATTATAGGACAATTAGCTCTATAACATACAGCAATATTCACTAGCATAAAAACAAGAATTTACTAACAAAACAGGATAAAAGCAAACAAAAGAAAACAAAGAATAGATCCTGTGCTTTTTTGCAGACAAACTGTCTCCACCTGTCCTGTAGCAATCAGAACATGTGTTCATATATGGTGTGATTAGCCATATCTAATGTTGGATATGAATGGAGGTTGATCTTCATACCTTGTTCAAAGAATGAACCTGAATATTCTTTGCTCCGATATCTCTTAAATCTCGCTCTGCATCATATTTTAAGTCATTGGAGACACTAAACCTGTTGATTTAAAAAATAAAATAAAAGTACACTGGGCATACTAGATATCCCCTTCCCCTGAGACACAATTAGTACAGCCATAAAAATAAATTCTCTTACCACAAAGATCTTTTCCTGCTAAGTAAGTAGTTTTCAAATATAATTCCAGCTATAGTCCTGCCTTTCCCAACTCCAGCACCATCTCCTATCAAAAATCCAGCTCTCTCCCCATTGGGCAGGAATGTTTCATGTTGCTGAAAAAAAAAAAAAAAATTACAAAAACAGCACAGCAATTAAATGGAACAGGCACAATACAATTATTAGAGGGAATGAAATTCACAAATAACCCCCCACCACCAAAAAAAAAAAAAAACAATGGAAGGGAAAAACAAACAAACAACAAAAAGACACTTAAAAGACAACATACACATTTTTTAATATATAAATAAAATGGGTGCATAAAATCTCCATACACCAACACTGGCAGTGCAATGGGTCATACTAAAGCACTCAGTGATGTTAAATGTGGCACTGTCATAGGATGCCACTTTTACCATAAGGCAGTTCAAGAAATGTCTGCCCTGATAGATCTGATGCAAGTCTTATATTACATGTCAACCATTGGACTCTGAAACAGTGGTAACATGGCAATTCATAAACAGTCTGATGGAAGAATCTGGAAATGGCAGATGCCAGGAGAACGCTACCAGCCAAAATGCACAGTGAAAGAACAGTCTAGTCCAAAATAAACTTTCATGATTCAGATAGAGAATGCAACTTTAAGCAATTTTCCTATTGACTTTTTATCACCAATTTTGCTTTGAACTCTTGGTATTCTTAGTTAAAAGCTAAACCTAGGAGCTTCATATGCTAATTTCTAAGCCCTTGAAGGCCGCCTCTTCTCTCAGGGCATTTTAAACATTTTCACAACTAGAGGGTGTTAGTTCATGTGTGTCATATAGATAAAACACTGTGCTCACGCACGTGGAGTTCAGGTGAGCCATCTCTGATTGGCTAAAATGGATGTCTGTCAAAAGAACTGAAATAAGGGGGAAGTTTGCAGAGGCTTAGATACAAGGTAATCAGAGGTAAAACGTATTTATATAACTGTTTTAGTTGTGCAAAACTAGAGAATGGGTAATAAAGGGATTATCTATCTTTAAAAACAATAAAAATTATGGTGTAGACTGTCCCTTAAAGTTTGGTGGAGGTGGTATAATCCAGAGCCGTTTTTAAAGTGTTTGGGCAAGGACCCTTAGTTATAAGCGAATGGTCATGTTAATGCTACAGAACATATACATTTTAGTCACTCAGGTTCTTCCCAACTTTGTGGGTAAGGTCCTTTCCTGTTCCAGCATGACTGTACCTATGTGTACAAAGTGAGGTCCAAAGAGACATTGTTTGACAAGTTTGGCAAGGAGGAACTAGAGTGGCCTGTACAGAGCCCTGACCTCAATCCCATTTAATACTAAAAGCAAGCGATACCAACTCATCCAACAAATGCTCTTTTGTCAGAATGAGCACAAATTCCCACAGACACTCCAAAAAAAATAGTGGAAATTCTTCACATAAGATTGGCAGCTGTAATTAGCCACAATGACCATGGTTTTAAAATGAGATGTCCAAAAAGTTCATAAAGGTGTGATGGTCAGAATATATATATATATACACACACACACACATATACAGGGAGTGCAGAATTATTAGGCAAGTTGTATTTTTGAGGATTAATTTTATTATTGAACAACCATGTTCTCAATGAACCCAAAAAACTCATTAATATCAAAGCTGAATATTTTTGGAAGTAGTTTTTAGTTATAGCTATTTTAGGGGGATATCTGTGTGTGCAGGTGACTATTACTGTGCATAATTATTAGGCAACTTAACAAAAAACAAATATATACCCATTTCAATTATTTATTTTTACCAGTGAAACCAATATAACATCTCAACATTCACAAATATACATTTCTGACATTCAAAAACAAAACATTAACAAATCAGTGGCCAATATAGCAACCTTTCTTTGCAAGGACACTCAAAAGCCTGCCATCCATGGATTCTGTCAGTGTTTTGATCTGTTCACCATCAACATTGCGTGCAGCAGCAACCACAGCCTCCCAGACACTGTTCAGAGAGGTGTACTGTTTTCCCTCCTTGTAAATCTCACATTTGATGATGGACCACAGGTTCTCAATGGGGTTCAGATCAGGTGAACAAGGAGGCCATGTCATTAGATTTTCTTCTTTTATACCCTTTCTTGCCAGCCACGCTGTGGAGTACTTGGACGCGTGTGATGGAGCATTGTCCTGCATGAAAATCATGTTTTTCTTGAAGGATGCAGACTTCTTCCTGTACCACTGCTTGAAGAAGGTGTCTTCCAGAAACTGGCAGTAGGACTGGGAGTTGAGCTTGACTCCATCCTCAACCCGAAAAGGCCCCACAAGCTCATCTTTGATGATACCAGCCCAAACCAGTACTCCACCTCCACCTTGCTGGCGTCTGAGTCGGACTGGAGCTCTCTGCCCTTTACCAATCCAGCCACAGGCCCATCCATCTGGCCCATCAAGACTCACTCATTTCATCAGTCCATAAAACCTTAGAAAAATCAGTCTTGAGATATTTCTTGGCCCAGTCTTGACGTTTCAGCTTGTGTGTCTTGTTCAGTGGTGGTCGTCTTTCAGCCTTTCTTACCTTGGCCATGTCTCTGAGTATTGCACACCTTGTGCTTTTGGGCACTCCAGTGATGTTGCAGCTCTGAAATACGGCCAAACTGGTGGCAAGTGGCATCTTGCCAGCTGCACGCTTGACTTTTCTCAGTTCATGGGCAGTTATTTTGCACCTTGGTTTTTCCACACGCTTCTTGCGACCCTGTTGACTATTTTGAATGAAACGCTTGATTGTTCGATGATCACGCTTCAGAAGCTTTGCAATTTTAAGAGTGCTGCATCCCTCTGCAAGATATCTCACTATTTTTTACTTTTCTGAGCCTGTCAAGTCCTTCTTTTGACCCATTTTGCCAAAGGAAAGGAAGTTGCCTAATAATTATGCACACCTGATATAGGGTGTTGATGTCATTAGACCACACCCCTTCTCATTACAGAGATGCACATCACCTAATATGCTTAATTGGTAGTAGGCTTTCGAGCCTATACAGCTTGGAGTAAGACAACATGCATAAAGAGGATGATGTGGTCAAAATACTCATTTGCCTAATAATTCTGCACTCCCTGTACACATACACACACATATACATACACAGGTGGCCCTCAGTTTACGCCGTTTCAGAATAACAACCTTTTCTTTTCAGTCATGTGCAGTAATTAAAAAAACCAGTAGGTGGAGCTGTCCGATTGTTTTGCAGCAAAGTTATGCAACTTAACAGCCTTAAAAGGATCTGTGTACACAGAGCAGACATTAGCTATCAAGCAGCCACTTCCCTATTATCTTCCTGTCCAGCAGCTTCAGGTGAGGGTGCCTAACTGCCTATTAATCACTGCAGATTGAAATGCATAGAATACGTGCAGACCCAATATTATCTAACATGCTAACAACGCAGAGAACTGATTGCAGAAAAATGCAAGTAAAAAAACGATTTTGTTCATTAAACTTAGTTTGATGATGATGATGCAGTCTGTTGTGTGATTATTTTATTAGGTGCTGTTAGCAAATGTTTTTGTTCATTAAACTTAGTTAAACTGTGTTTTGTGATTATTTGATACTTTTTATAATGCTGTTTAGCATTTAAAGTCTTCATTTCAAAGCTTTAAAAATAATGTATTAGGTGTTACTTATGACAATTTTGAGAGGGGCCTGGAACCTAACTCCCTCACTTCCCATTGACATATTATAAACTGTGTTTCAGTTTACAACGGTTTCGATTCACAACCATTCCTTCTGGAACCTAACCCCGGCGTAAACTGAAGGGTACGTGTGTACATATACACACACAAATATATATATATATATATATATATATATATATATATATATATATATATATATATATATACACACACACATATATATATATACACATATATATATATATATACACACATACACACACTTGATTAACAAAACAGATGGTACTCAAAAAGTGAATACAAATTGTTTTTCTTCACTGAATAATTTTTGATGACCACTATAGACAAGCTATAGTAGGGCTTGTAATAGCATATTAAAAATATGAGACAAACCTGAGCTGCGTAAGTGACTGCTTCTAACTGTAAAGCAGAAAGCCATCCATTATCAACAGTTTCTTCCGGGATAGAGGTCTGAAACCAAACATCAGGGGGAGTCACACTAGATAAGGAGCTAGTTTCTACTACAGGATCAGGGTGACGCAGTCCAACTTTCACTAGAAAAAAATCAAATAAAAAATACAGATATACCAATAGTTTGAAAGAACATATTTTATTACCATATTCTTCATAAACACCTTACAGCCACTACCCCTTAAAAGGGACAGTTCACTCAATTTTTCTCCCATTTAAATTGTTCCCAATGATCAATTTTACCTGCTGGAGTGTATTAAATACTTTACAAGTAGCTCCTTTGCCCCTATTTTAGCCTTTAAAATAGCTGACTTAGCTTGTGGTTTCGCAACCTATACTGAAAGTTTTGATACTGGAGTCTCGGCTATTGAATAGCCTAAGTAAACACAGCCAGCAGAAGAAATTAAACTCAGTGGGGTACAGGATAGTTAAGCAATAAAATTATACTTTTCTATTTTTCTCTCTATGCATTGAGCTTTAGTTTTCCAGACAATTATAAGATAAGGAAGCAAGTGTGTGTACACAAAGTGATAACAATGAGAGATGATATTACCTGAAGCTCAACCCATTGTAATAGGCTGTGGTTTAAAAGCACAAAACCAGCTACTTCATATACACAAATCTGAAAATTCAATTTCTCATACATTTTATACTCTGCAGCTTGTATAACAAGTCCTAAATACAATGTGCTGTCCCTTTAAACATACAGAATTTATATCCACTTACATTTTATAGGCATGTATTCTGCATAGGTTTCTGCATGCCCCATTTCATCCTCGTCATCTTCTTCAGGCTCTTCCTCCTCCTTCGCTGGAGGTTTCTGTAAGATGTATATATTTTATGCACAATACAAATGCAATAATATACACAAACAAAGTTTAGTTTATATGCACATAATATAATTAACGCAATAGAATACCAATGTTTTACTAAAATGAATGCATACACACTAACCAATAAACAATGGATCAAACAAGAGTGAATAGGAATATATTAGGAATAAAAGAACCAATATGCACTGCAATGCTGATGGTCAAGTTTTACACAATACTTAAAAACACATGTAATGTATGACTTTTCAGAAGCATCTTTTATCACCTTTATAAAACTTTATAGGTAACTGCTTTTATATATTTTAAATGGTCTTTTTAATGTCAGTTACACTTTGTCTAAATTGTTAATATTTCAAAGTTTCAGTTAGCTACTCCAGAAGGCAATCGTGTAACATAGTAACATAGTAGATAAGGTTGAAAAAAGACTGAAGTCCATCGAGTTCAACCTATACAAATCTAAAATACTTACAAAAAGCCCCAGTTAAGCTTAAATAACCCCATTAAAATGTGACCCATTTAATACTAGCAATCATATCCATGAATTTTGTTTATATAAAGAAATTTATCCAGACTATTTTTAAATGTATCTATGGTATTGGCATTCACTACCTCCTTTGGTAATGAGTTCCACAATTTTATTGCTCTTACAGTGAAAAAACGTTTCCGTTGCAGGAGATTAAATCTCCTTTCCTCCAACCTTAAATTGTGACCTCTTGTCAGAAACAATTTTCTTGGAATAAACAGAGCTTCTGCCATCTCTGTATATGGGCCTTGAATATATTTATATAAAGTAATCATGTCACCTCTCAAGCGCCTTTTTTCTAAAGAAAACAGACCCAGTTTGGCTAGCCTCTCCTCATAGGTTAATTTCTCCAATCCCCTTATTAGCTTTGTGGCCCTTCTCTGAACTTTTTCTAGTTCTGCAATATCTTGTTTAGCAATTGGTCCCCAGAACTGCACTCCAAACTCAAGGTGAGGTCTTACCAGGGCTTTATATAATGACAGAATTATGCTTTCCTCCCTTGAATCAATGCCTCTTTTAATACATGCTAGTATCTTATTAGCCTTTGAAGCCGCTGCCCTGCATTGTGCACCCATCTTTAGCTTGTTATCTATTACTACTCCCAAATCCCTTTCCTCCTGTGTTTGGCTAAGTCTTGTCCCATTTAAAAAATACGTAGCCTGCTTATTTTTACTTCCAAAATGTAGAACCTTGCATTTTTCCGTATTAAATCTCATTTTCCATTCACTTGCCCATAGTTCTATTTTTAGCAAAACCCTTTGTAAAGAGAGTTCGTCCTGCTCTGACCTTATGACCTTACTTAACTTAGTATCATCTGCAAAAATAGAGATGTCACTATTTAATCCTTGCTCCAAGTCATTTATAAAAATATTAAGAACAGGGCCCAGTACTGATCCCTGGGGGACGCCACTGATTACCTTTGTCCAATCTGAGTATGATCCATTTACTGCTACTCGTTGCTCCCTATCTTTTATCCAGTTATTTATCCATGAGCTAACATTTTCAGCTATTCCCAGTCCCTTAATTTTGTGCATTAATCTCTCATGTGGCACTGTGAGTTTTACCTTTGCTCATAGGGCTGATGGATTTTCTCCTAGTGTGAAGTGAAATTGGAGAATGTGTGCGTTTAAGATTTAATGAATATTTGCACTTACATTAGTAGGCGAGAAGCTTCTCATTTTGATATCATCATTGATCCATATCCTTGTTACTTCCTTATTAGAAACATCTTTCTTTGTTCCGTTGATCAAGTCCGCTAAAATGAAATAAAAATTGCTTTTCAAGCCTATCATTACAGATTGCTCAATTCTATTTATTTTTTATATAAAAACCAGTTCTAAAAATAAATAAAAGCCCACAAGTGACACCACTGATAATAGATTTGAAGAAAGTCAAACTGAAAAACACCTTCAAAATAAATTTCCATGTAATATGTAACTGCGGTTTATAACAGTTTTACTTAAAAGCAATTTACTTCAAAAAAATCTCCATATGGAATCGGTTCAATAAAAATATAATCTCAATACATACTGCAACACTTTTTTTACAAAAATATTTAAAAAAAAAAAAAAAAAAAACGGGGCAATTTGTATTTGAACCAACGCTTGCATTTCTGTTGCAATAATAGAAACATCTGGTTTGTAAGAGATATTAAGATTGGTTTTGCACTTAATTTCTGTTTTGTTGCAGTATGTTGAAATGGTATAAATGAGAATGCTTTTATAACTTATGTATAGAAAATATAAGGTGAATATATAACCAACTGTGCATATTAACACTTAAAAAAGCAGAGAGGGAAAAATAAAAAAATAAAGTGTCCCTCCAAAGGCAAAACAAACATACAATGTGCCCAGATGTAAGTACTCTACATTACCTGATTTATTTGTAGATAGAACTTTTGGAGATAATATTATAAACTCTGTAAGAAATGACATGTTTAACTGCTACACACACATTCAAACCAGAAAATGTTCACTATGAATGGTATAAATTCATCATTAAAATTATTTAAAATATTTTCTAATTTCAAAACATCAGAAAGTTACACGTACAACGTATTAATGTTGCCTCTTATAGTCATGAACATTGTACATACAGAAATACTAGAGAAAGGAATTCTAATAATTTGCAATAACAATGTGTCATGCATGGACTTGGTTTGATCTAAAAGACAGAAGAAAAATAAATATATAAATATGGAGCCACTCACTTGCTGCAGTAGCCACAGGTGGAGCAATATTGGAAGGTGGTTTCAATTTCATTAATTTGTTTAGACTGCTGTTCTTCAATAGATCTTTCAGCTGGATCTGTTCTTTGGATGGTACAGCAGTTACTGTGGTTTGGACTACAGGTGCAGTAGTGGATGGTCTTGTTGAAGCACTGGTTTGAATGATTTTTGTCACTGTGATGGTTTGTCGAGTGGTTGTAACAGGTGTGGATTTGGTCATCACAATTGCATTACCTAGTGTTGGTAGCTGGTTAATTTGATTGAGAACAAATGTTGTGGTAGATGGAGGCTGCAACACAAATACAAATATATACAAGGTTAATAAAGAATTGCAAATTCCCCCCCCCCCCCCATTACACGGTCAGGTCGGTCAACTTTAATTACTAGAGATTTGCCATTGTGTAATTTTAAACGGCCTTTTAAAACCATAGTAAGCTGTAACCGCTACTACAAAAAAGGCAGAATTTATAAATAATAATATACATCATTTTAAAGGGATACAAACCCCTTTTTTCCCCCTTTCATGATTAATATAGAGCATGTGATTCTAAACTCCCAAATTTAATTTTTTTTTTATTTCTATTATTTTTTCTTCATTCTCTTGGTATCTTGTCAAAAAGCAGGGACGTATACTTAATAGCCAGCCCATTCCTGGAGCACTATAGGGCAGCACTATTTCCTGCCATGTAGTGCTTCAGATGCCTACCTAGATATCTCTTCAACACAGTTTATCATGAGAACGAAGCAAACAAAAATAGAAGTAAATTGGAAACTATTTTAAAATGGAAAGTTCTGTTTGAATCACAAAATACATTTGAGGTTTCATATAGCTTTAAACGTAACTAAAAAAATAAAAAAAAGGGACATTATTGGGTTTGACAAATTTGTTCAAAACCTAGGAGCCCATCACTATGATAATTGGAAGTGTGTGTATACTTTTTTTTTTTTTTTTTTTAAGACTGAGTACAAGTACCGATACTTTTTTTTATGTCATGACAGTTTACCAAGCACAATACAGACTAATGATTGAAGATCGCTTCTTTATAATTATGTACTGTATCTCAAAAGACATTTTGAAATAATAAAACAGTTTTATGTGCTTGTCACAAAGTTCACAGAACATTTCTATAATTAAAAATATTACAAATAACATTAATAATAAATAACAGCTGCAGCATCTGAGGCTGGAAAGCTACAATTTAAAGGGGTGATTACTGGATGCAATTGGGTTGTAGGGTGCCTATAAAACTCAATCTGACATTTGTACTTAATACAAAGTAATATAATTTAATTCTGAAAATAATATTGGGGAAGGAGTATCCCAGTAATCTCCTTTGAGAAAAATGGGGCATTTGCACTCTACTGACTCAACAGAAAATAGGGCTGGTCTTCATATTTTTCAAGGGCTGCTTTTTATTCCCAGTCCAGCCCTGGATAAGGTTGTTCCTCAGAGTACAGTATGTTTTGAGCATAATTTTGCAAGATGAGAACTAACAGTATAACAGGCAATCTAACAATTAGAATCATTTTTCAAAAGTTAGTGGCAAGTGGAACAGAAGCATCTCTACATGTTAAGTCTGTTTCTGCTATCAGTAAGGACGTTTGACGCTAAGCTGAACAGTCTCACTTTTCACACTACTGCATGGGTCAGAAAGATATTTTTGGGCCATTAACCCTTTGAGCGCTAAGCACTTTCCCACCTGGGTGCTAAGATTTTTTTAAATGTTTTTTTTTTGCATTTTTTATATTTTAAACAATTTTTTTTCAGACCCCAAAGACTTACACTGTTGGAAAGGTTATGCGATTACCTTTCCAATGGTGGGTCTTGGGGGTCTGTTGCTGCTTTGATGCCTGAGATACAAGCTTCTAAGTAGCATGCCCCCTGCTCCTATAATTAACATTGTTAAGTATAAATAAAGTTGGGCGGTGACGTCATCACGCAAAACGGGAAGCCCCGCCAATGTCTGTCACTCTACAGGCACGATCGCCGGTGTAGGAGCGGGTAGGAGCACCCAGATCTCCCTCAAGGTGGGAGAGTGCTAGCGACGGCTCTGAGCCGTTGTTAGCACCAGAGTGGGAAACTCTGCGACGGCTCAGAGCCGCCGTTAGCACTCAAGAGGTTAAAGGGACAGTGAAGTACAAAAAAAAAACAAAAAAAAAAACAAAAAAAAAAACCCTCATGATTTAAATAGGGAATGTAATTTTAAACAACTATCCAATTTACTTTTATCACCAATTTTGCTTTGTTCTCTTGGTATTCTTAGTTGAAAGCTAAACCTAGGGGGTGAATATGCTAATTTCTTAGACTTTGAAGACCGCCTGTAATCAGAAAGCATTTTGATCACTAGAGGGCATTAGTTCATGTGTTTCATATAGGTAACATTGAGCTCATGCACGTGAAGTTACCCTGGAGTGAGCACTGATTGGCTAAAATGCAAGCCTGTCAAAAGAACTGAAATAAGGGGGCAGTTTGCAGAGGCTTAGATACAAGGGAATTTACAGAGGTAAAAAAGTATATTTCTATAACAGTGTTGGTTATGCAAAACTGGGGAATTGGTAATAAAGGGATTATCTTTATTTTTAAAGAACAAAAATTCTGGTGTTGACTGTCCCTTTAAATCTCAGTTTATTAACTGCCCAGTACTTCAGGGGTTTGTCTGAAAGAGGTACAGTGATCTCTCCCATGTAGGCTTCCAGCTGTAAAGTAACAGCTTTTGGAGCACTGCTCTGACGTACAATACTACAAATAACAGCAATTTGCATTGGCAGAACAGAAGTGAAAATGTTTTAGTTAAGTCTCCACTCCAGCGTAAAATTAAATGGGAACATGCAGTTTGAAAAACGTCACAAGATGGCATATGGGTAGGAATTGGAGGTATCGGTTTAAGTATCGGTGCATTTGCAAGAGTACTCATGCAAATACTTGGTATCGGCACCGATACTAGTATCGGTGCAACCCTACTAAAAACAAATCGGTGTATTATAACATATAATAGCAATCACAATGATCAAAAGAACTATGCACTTTCCCACAGCAAACAACTTTAAAGTGACGTTGAGGAAGGGGAGGTTTCTCCCAGAAATATCACATTAAAAGTTTTTTGCAGTAGAGAGTGCAGAGCCATTTAATTATAAAACAAGAAATTAATATATTAAAAAAAAAAAAAAAACACCACCACGTGACATATTAATTTCTTGTTTTCGATTACGTTATATATAATTTAAATCATCAAAGGGCTCTGTACTTTCCACTGCAAACAACTTGAATGTGATATTATAAGAAGGAAACAACCCTTCCTCAATATCATATTAAAGTTCTTTGCTGTGGAGAGTGCATAGTCCTTAGGTGCGGCTGGGGGTGGTCAGCAAGAGGACGTGGTGGCACCCATAGATGTCTTGGGATCTCTAAACCCGGGGGAGTCAATGGCTCCCTGGCACCTGGGTTTGGCAAGCCCTGCACTATTGCATGAGACATCCGGTGTCTATCATAAAACAAGAGACCTGAGCACTCCAGGGGTAAATCGTAAAATATAACTTTTATTCCAAAAAGTTTAAAAAGCAAACATCATAATGCAGGCGTGTAAGGCAGTAACCCCTGACGTGTTTCGCGCTAATTTAGAGCTATTCGTAGGCTGTGTCTATCACTTGTAAAGTGTTTAAAATCTTCTCCAAACTGGCAATGCACTACTAGTCCGGAGCTGAACATAGTTGCTGAGCCAATAAGAGGCAATAAATAGCCACTAATTGTCAATGTTCAGCTTAGTATCTGCGAAGTAGAGCTGAAGTTTACTTTGTTCAAGCAATAGCCCAATAACAACATGTTCCAGTGCATTAGAGCAATGTATTATTGCTCCTTTACATCCTCTTAATACAATCAGTACCAAAACCAATATTTCTAGGAAGAATAAAAAAAAAAAAAAAAGTAAAATTCAGATGAAATAAGATTTGCAAATCTTACACACAAAAAAAAAAAAAACACACTGCAGTTCAAGTAGAGATTAAAAACAAATGTCATGTCTTACCCTGACATTTAATAGCGCAGGACTAGATACGGCAGCAGGTTCTTGCTTGATAGAAATTTGAGTTTCCGTCTCTTTATTTACACGTAATGCACTCACTGGCACTGACTGAATGGAGAGAAAAAAAAAAAAAAAAAACTATTAAAAAATTATCACTGTACATAAGATTTTATAAAAACACCAAAAAGGTTACATGGGGAAAGTTTCAGAAAGTTTCTCCGATTATTTATTGGTATTTTAAATTATTAGAGACCAGAAATAGCTATGCTCATGTAAAAAAAAAAAAACAACAACTTACAAATCTAGAGTAGGGAGGAAGCATATCAAGAGCTAAGGGGCTCCTAATATTTTCTACTGAGGTTTTAGTTTTCATGTATATATAAATTCCCTCCATGACTAAAGAAAAGTATAACTGCCCCAGTTTGTATGTTAAATGATCTAAAAAAAAAACTCATTACCTGTACCATGCAGGACAAAGTGAAAAACTAGATAGCAGAGAGGACAGGAGGTTTTGCTGGTGAAAGATAATTGAATCTTTTTGTAACAGGTTACACTTTAGGTAGAGGTGTAACACGCTAAAGAACGCAGGAAAGTGACCTGCAGCAATTAATGTGACACAGCGGACAAAATTACACTAACGAGTCAGAAAAGGTGTGTATCTGCTCAATATATAGCATAACAAAAACAAAATCAGTCACTCTTTGGTGATAATATCCAGAACGACAAGGTCATAAAGTAGTCTAAAATGATCCCCTATAAAAAGAATCAATTTTCTAACAAGCATTTGTAAGTGTAGCAGACGATTATGATCTTTTCAGCTAAAAAATAAAGCATTTAGCTCTGGGGGTTACGGCAGGGGTAAACAAATCTGTTAAAAATTAAGAGCCAGACAGTGGAATTTAAATAAAGTTATGGAGAGAAAAACCCAAAAAGTTAGGAGCCAGGGTTAAATTATAGGAGTGGCTCCCCGGCTCCTGGGTTTGTTGAGCCCTGGGTTACGGAAACACCTAAACAAGCCAACAAAGAGTTTTATGGGGTAAAACTAAAAAGTTTAGATTTACCCTTTTCAGATGGAGGAAAATAAAAAAAATAAAAAAAGGGGGACACTCAAGTCAAAAAATGAATCTCATGATTCAGATAGAGCAGGCAACTTTTCAATTTACTTCCATTAACAAAATGTGCACACTTTTTTATATTTACACTTCTGAGCATGTTAAAGAATTCACATACTCTGATCTCTGTGTGTGTACTATAACTCGAAATGTTAAGTTATTAAGATTTTGTATCTGTATGTCTCATTGGGAAAAAAAAAAAAAAAAATAGAAAAACATGTAACTATTTGATTATCCTTTAATAAAGCTATTTTAAAAAAAAATGGATGCATTTGTGATTGGCTGATGGCTGTCATATGACAAAGGAGTAGAAATAGACCATTGAAATTTGTTAGAAAAAAAAAAAAAAAAAAAAGATACTCATCTGAATCTATTACATTGTCTTTATCACGCATTTGTTGATTATGCAAATCTACTGTATTTACCGATCCTTTAACGGAAAACAAAGTCCAAATCTAACTTTCATGATTTAAGTAAGGGATTTTACAATACTTTCCAATTTACCAGCACTGACGCCAGACATTTTCAGGCTTCTGAGTACCTATGAGCCTACCTTGGTTCACTTCAAAAAGCATAACAAGTGAACAATGCAAATCTGATTATAGAAGTAAACTGAACTGCTTTTTTTTTTTTTTTTTATTGCACGTGCTGTCTAAACCATGAAAGTTTCATTTTGACTTTATTGCCCCCTTCAGATAAAACTGCTAGACACTTACCTGTTGCACTGAAGGAACTGGAGCAATTAATCCGATATCCAAAGAATCGCCATCAAAAAGGTCATTTGGACTGATTCCACACTCACTCAAAGCTGCAAGCAACAAATCTTGCCCTTGGTCCATCATCTGGAACAGAAAATAATAACGTGATAGTTATGCAACATGGGAGTCTCAAAAAATCCGTCTTTAGTGGGAAAAGGCAAAGATGTTCTTAAAATGATTCTATTATAGAGAACATGCTCACTGAAGAAATAATAACCAGGCAGTGGAATATCTTTGTTGAGGTTTAAGCTCTGCATGAAAGTGTGTGACCAGTATTATGTAAGTTTTCAGCCTAGAGCAATGTTAGAGCAGACGGTGGCAACAACTATAGAACCTCTGCACACCATTCAGATTGAAACTAGATTGTGTAGACAATGCTCAGTTAATTATCTTCAACTACTTTATTTTGGTCAACAACTTGGTCTACCGTTAATGTTAGAAATCTTAAAAAGGATAATCTAAATAATTAAACCATGCCATTTTTGCATAAGCATTCATTGTTTACTAGAAGTTTGACCCCAACAATGGGTCACTCAGCAAAAGGGAAACGGCCAGTAAGCCAAACAGAAGAGGTATACGCATACAGCTGCCAAACAGCAGCCGTGTGCTACTCGGGAGATACTTTTTGTGACTATAGAACAGAACTTTAGCCACCAGACAAGGGGGTTAAACATAACTAGACAGGTGGTTAGCAAAGGTCATTGATGTTAGAATACATCAGTGTTCTCCCCAAGACCTATTTAATGGACACACTAGTAAGCTAAAATTTAAGACAATATTTAACTAAAATAAGCCAATATTAAATGTTGTCAGTTTGTTGCTGAAATTATCATTAAGCCAATGTTAAATTAAGCAATTCATTTGTGCTTTTGGATACCACTGGTAACATTGATACAAGTCCAGAATATCCAGCACCTGGGTTCCAATTAACGGTGTGCCAGCATCAAGGGTCTTGCACAAACCACCAACAAATGTTGAACAGAAGGAAGCAGCACCACCAATTCTTTTTAAGCAGGTTTATTCATGTATGATACACGACTAAGGACTTTGTCCACAACGTTTTAGTGCATTTGTGGTCTGGCTAATGAAAGCTAAATGCTGACTAAACCTGCTTAAAAGAACTGGTGGTGCCGCTTCCTTCTGTTCACCATTGGTAACATTGATAAATAGAAGATATAATATTCCAAGGAAATACTCTACCCTTGGGGTTGACAAATCTTGCTCCCAAGTTCTAAACAGACAGTGGCATTTGTATATAGAAATATGGAGAATAACTGGGTGAAAAAAAAAAAAAGAAGTTAGGAGCCAGTGGTATTTCCCCCACCTGGCTACTTCATAATGCCAACCAGCTGGCAAAATTTTCTGTGGAGAACACTAAACAGCATGCATTGTTTGCAACTGAATGCCCCAGTAATCTAAATTTACACTAAAAAAAAAAAAAATCAAACTTCAAGAATAGGTGTAGAGGGGAAACATTTAAAAGGGATATAAACCCTATGCACAGCACATATATAGGAATAAATATGAAATTGTGTGAGAGAATATACATTTACACACACAATTAACAGTGCCCACTATTCAAGTAAAAGATCAAAAAACAGCTGCTATGTTAAAACCATTAAATTCCTATGCCTACTGTGTAGCACTGGGGAAAAAAGGCGATTCAATCGCCAAGTAATTTTTTTGGTTAAGCAAAATTATTGCTTGTGTTTTACCAGCTTACGTACAAACATAAGCACTTGTAAATCCATTTACAGGTAAATATCAACAAGTTGAACATAAAATAGCAGTACTAAAAAGGGACAAAGTAATTTTATGTTTCAATAACGTTTATGAAAGGGTAGCAGTTAAAGGGGCAGTAAACACAAAACATTTTAAATCACTAATGTAAAGTGCTAAATAATAATATGAACATAATATACTTCTAATAACTTTATTTCTAATTTTCTATCAATTTTATTTTGAATTTAAAATTATTTCCAATCCCTTCATGATAATCATTAGACTGTTTATCATGGAGGGCTACCAGGGTGCTTTAGTCGTGGACACATGAAATACCCCACACATGTGATGTTCATTAATGCTGATGTCACCGGTAATTGAACATGCACACTTAAAATCATCATACATGCGACCGGCACAGGCTTGCACAACCCACTCTGTAGGAAGTCACATGGCAATTTGCAGCAGTATATCGACAGCTAATATTAGTGTTCCATTCAAAAATATGTGCAGTGTTTAGATAAACTGCACTTAAAGGGACAGTTTACTCAAAAATTTTCTCCCCTTTAATTGATCCACGTTACCTGCTGGAGTGTATTAAATTGTTTACAAGTAGCTCCTTTACCCTTATATTGGCATTTGAAATAGTTGATTTAGCATGTGGTATCCCCACCTTTTCTGAAAGTTTGTGGCCGCAGGTCCAAGCTATAGATAAGTTGGGTAAACACAGCCAGCAGAAGAAATTACACTCCCAGTGGGATATAGCAGAGATAAAGTAATAAAATGTTAATTTTCCATTGTTCTCTGCAAGTACTGGTGATTGTTTTATGGACAGATATAAGATAAAGAAGCAGGTATATGTGCACAATGTGATACAGTAATGAGATCTGATTATACCTACAAGCTCAACCCATTTTATTAGGTTGTGGCTTCAAAACACAAAATCAGAGCTTTAATATACACAAATAAACCTTAAAAAACTAATTTTCATAATTTTTTTACTCTGCAGTTGGTAAAAAAAAGCAATTGTAAACACATTAGGGAAAAACTATTTTACAGTATACTGTCCCTTTAATAGTAACGTTGTCTTATTAGGCATGCGCAAACCACACTAATGTGCATCCGATCAGGAGCGAGTTCAGGAATGTATTAATATACAGGAGCTCAATATATGGCTTAAATGGATTGGATATGCAGATTTAAAGTCTTGCTCAACAATTTTGGAGGCTGTCTGCAATCCGACATCACAGCAGTGATTCAGAAAGTTTAGAGAAAGATTATAGCACAATAACATTGTAAAACTTTAATGTGGATTATTATTATATTGGTAATATTTACTAAATGAGTTTTATGTGTGTATAAGAATATAAAATTTATTGGCGTTTAAAAAAAAAAAAAAAAGGGACATTAAACACTAATAAACAAACGGAAGATAGAATGAGGGATTCAAAGCAAACGGCCTTAGAATATATATAAGTTTTTAATAAGAGTTGTGTAAAGATTGCAAAAATAAGTATTAAAGGGACAGTTCACCCAAAAACTTTCTCCCCTTTAAATTATTCCCAATTATCCTTTTTATCTGCTAGAGTGTATTAAATTGGTTGCAAGTAGCTCCTTTACTCATATTTCAGCATTTGAAATAGCTGATTTAGCTTGTGGTTTCCCAACCTATACTGAAAGTTTTGATACTGGCGTATACGCTATTGACAAGCCTAAGTATACACAGCCAGCAGAAGAGATTACACCCTCAGTGGGGGGCATGATAGTTAAGTAATAAAATGATAATTTTCCATTGTTGTCTCTATGTATTGAGCTTTGGTGTTCCAGACAAATATAAGATAAGGAAGCAAGTCTGTGTACATAAAAGTGATAACATAATGAGATCTGATATTACCTGAAGCTCAACCCATTGTAATAAGCTGTGGTTTCAAAGCACAAAACCATCTACTTCAGATACACAAATAAACCCGAAAATGCAATTTCTCAAATATTTTATACTCTGCAGTTGGTATAACAAGTCATTTAAAATACATTTATGGAAAAACAATTTTACAGTGTACTGTCCCTTTAAGTATAGAGTCCAGAAAGCAATGGGCAACAACATGTTGTAACCTAGGTTTTCCTCTATGCTAAGCCCAAATAGAGACAGTCATGAATATATTACTAGTGTGCAACCAATGACTATGGGGGATTTAGCCATCTGGAGCCTGCACTTCCACTTTTAAAAATAAGTTAGGACCTTGAGCGATGACAACTTAAAAAAAAAAAAAAAAAAAGTTATGTTACGCTATTGGCCAAGAGGTGGAAACGTCACCTCATTGATTTAAAAAAAAAAAAAAAAAAAAAAAAGGAGCTTTGTCTTTGGGGGCCGGAGCTGCTTACTTTAGCGAGGAGGCTGCGACGAAGAAAAGTTTACATAACTTTTTAAAAAACATCGCTCAAGCTCCCATTTTATTTTTAGTGCTGGTAAATTCTAGCTTTTTTTTAAACATTAGAATGTACCATCACTTTAAATTACAGGAAAGAGAGAGAAAGAGTTGTGTTTTTTTTTTTGTTGTTTTTTTTTAAGTGAAGGTAAAGTTTACATTTTTGTAACCTTTATTCTATTACTCATCTATTATATAGTATGATCGCTATTTTTCATACATACATACATACATACACACTGTTTATATTTATGTTCCCGGCCGGTCTTAGCGCCTCCCTCCATGGATTTCCGGGTGTTTCACTCTATTACGTACAGAGCGGTCCCACCCGCTCTATACGTACTTCAAAAGCGCGTTCCCGATTGCCGGACAACTTGCGCATGCGCACACTTCGCCGTACATTCGATTTGCGCCTGCGTGACCAAAATAATGTTAGACCATGCGACAAACTGGAACGAGCGTTGATAATAACAGAGGAAGTGAAGGCAACGCATGCGCATAGAGTCCAGTAATGCGGTGACGTAATATGACGGCCGCCTAACGGCCAGTGTTTCAATTTGCTTATCAAAAAACGTGACCGGGCATAGAAAAAAAAATAAAAAATTAAAAAACGGTTTGTTTTAACAGTGTTCAGAATTGGATGAATAAATGGTAAAAACAAAATAAATATAGCGATTGCAAAAAATTCATGTATTAAAGTCCCATTTAATTTTAGAGTATTTACAGGGGAAACAATCTAATAGATGAAACTTAACCTTCACTTTAACTACAGTTTTTTATTATTATAATCAAAGTGTTAACTGTAAAATCTGTTTACATTTAAAGTGAAACTCGCAAGAAATGCAAGACTGTATATGACAGGTACTGAGACTCGAATGTTTAGAGGCTAATAAAGGTAAGCCCACCTCCGAAAAAATGAAATTATCAAATAGAATATTTCAGAATGTATTGAAATGCTGCTATTTCAAATAGAACATAGAAAATGAGTAGATAGTTACCAAAAAAAAAAAAAAGTTTTAAAACAGACTGACTATATTAAAGGGACACTGAATCCAATTTTTCTTTTGTGATTCAGATAGAGCATGCAATTTTAAGCAACTTTCTAATTGACTCCTATTATCAAATTGTCTTCATTCTCTTGGTATCTTATTTGAAATGCAAGAATGTAAGTTTAGATGCCGGACCATTTTTGGTAAAAAAAAACTGGGTTGTTCCTGCTGATTGGCGGATAAATTCACCCACCAATAAACAAGTGCTTTCCATGGGTCTGAACCAAAACAAAATAGCTTAGATGCCTTCTTTTTAAAATAAAGAAAGCAAGAGAACGAAAAAAAAAATAGGTGTAAATTAGAAAGTTGCATGCTCTATCTGAATCATGAAAGAAAAAAATGGGTTAAGTGTCCCTTTAACTATAGCATTTTAATGCATAATCTACAACTGGACATTAAGGGACATGAAACACCAAAATTATTTTGTGATTCAGAAAGATCATACAGGTTTTAAACAACTTTCCAAATTACTTATATTATAAAATACACATTCTCTTGGTATCCTTTATTAAAAAGCATATGTAGGTAAGCTCAGAAGCTTGAAATTAGCTGCACAAATTTACCTCTTTTCATTGGCTTAGCAACATGTTTAGCTAGCAACCAGTAGTGCATTGTTTCTTCAATAAAGGATATCTAGAGAATGAAGCAAAATTAAAAGAAGTAAATTGTAAAGTTGTTAAAATTCTATGTTTCTGAATCATGAAACAAAACAATTGTGTTTTATGTCCCTTTAAAAATCAAAGTTCCAGAAAATAGGTTACGGTTTACAAGTTGTCAAACATTCAATATGAGAGTTTCACAAGTATTATATTAAACTATACCTATTGATAAGAAACAAAGTATAATGGAATGTTTGAATAAAGGTCAACAGTGCAGAGATGCCCTGGGTTAACTAACCTTCCTCTTAACACGTGTTCAACACAAACTTCCGGGTTGGGTCAAGATGACTAATCCAAGAAAGAGAACCGAGGCGTGAAATATGAATTTGCAACAGTATTCAAAATCTGATTACAAATGTTATACTAAAGTTGCCAGGCATAACGATCTCAGACACACAAACCCTGTACAAGTCATACCTAATTAGTCTGTTCACAAACCGATGGCTACAAGCGAATAACCGATCTACCAGGGCAGTAACCACCATCAGGGAACCAATCGTTAAACCACAATTTGAAAGCCCTAAGACTTTTTAGCATGCACCCAGCTCGGCCGCTGCGTATGAAGGACACAGCACATGTGGGGAATATAATATCGCGATAAACATGGTGTAATAGATCACACCCTATGATTACTGTGCTTCTGAGGGTACCGTGAAACACTCCAAAACGCATCAGAGTACGATGTGAACAGGCCAGGCCTCACCGCTCACCACACTAGGATTGCCGTAAATAACAGCCCGTTGCATATTCCCCCCCGCCTAGAGCACACAAGCTAGCCAGCCTGCCCCTCCTATCCACCCACTCTATGGCTAGATACTCACGGTATTGATCCTAGGGATCCCCTCTCACCGGTTGCTCTGTCAGTTTGGAGCGTCTACTGATTCTTCCACTCGGATCTGACGCTTTCTACCTCACTGCCGCCATCTTTACCGGGGAAACACCACAGCGCAGCACCACGTGACCCGCACAGGCCAAGGGCCTCTCCACTCCCACAGGGGCGCCCTAGCCTTCCATCGCTGGTCCAGTCGCCTTCCCTCCGCCCCCACAACACATAAACAAACCATATCCCGATGAGTCCGATTATTTTTATATTTCATTAATATTATTATTTTTCGGTTACATGGAGCCAAGAGGCAGTTAGGAATCACGTGACACGTGACGTACCCCCTCCCCTTAGAGGATGTGACGGAGAAGGTGGCTCTAGGAAAGGGGGCACGTCCGGATAATTACGCCATATTAAGAAGGTCATCCGATGTATGGGCTGTACTTGGCTGTTGTGCATCAGATGTTTGTGACGTAGTTGGTTGTTTAGTGTTTCTTTTGCACGGGAGTGAGACTGTTAATAGTGAGCAAACTAACCTGGAGTTGATTGGTGCATTGAAACTATTAATCTTTAGTTTCAAAATGAAAATTTAAAAAGGTGGGGGTTTTTAAAAAAAAAATTTGATCCAATTCTTATGCACTATCCTATGAAAATGACATTGGTTTGGGGTTATCCTGTGCAGGCTCTATTCTACCACAACTGAGTTTTTAGATTCTCAGGAGTTAGCTGAGCTGTTTCTGTTGAGGTTAAAGGGACATTATACACTCATTTTTTCTTTGCATAAATGTTTTGTAGATTATCTATTTATATAGCCCATAAAGTTTTTTTTTTAAATAAATGTATAGTTTTGCTTATTTTTAAATAACATTGCTCTGATTTTCAGACTCCTAACCAAGCCCCAAAGTTTTATGTGAATACGGTCAGCTACCTTCTCCAGCTTGCTGCTGTTTGTATAAAGGGTCTTTTCGTATGCAAAAGAAGGGGGAGGGGGAGTGTCTTATTTGCCACTTGCAGTGGGCTTTCCAGCTACCTTTTCAACAGAGCCAAACTGACAGCTTCTAAGTAAGTTTTTAAATAGTTTTATACTGGATTTTTATATCAGTATCTGTGCATCTTATTCTTTATAGTAGTGTCTATTACATGCAGTTATATGAAAATGAGTGTATACTGTCCCTTTAATGATCAGTTCTTTAATATTATTTTGAAGTGTTTTCATATCTCTAATGTAATTTGCATAACAGTTTTGTGTCGGGTCTAAACTGTCTACATTGGAACAATGTTCTGATATAAACAATTTGAAATCACGTGATTGTGCATACAATTGCGAGATTTCAATGATGGGATCCGGTAAGGGGGCGCCTCTATGATGCTAGGCATGCCCTCTATGCCGCGATCCCAATCTGTAAGCGCCGTTGGCTTCAGTACAACAAAACGGCTAGGACATTCCATGCCATCCTAACAGCGCTAAAGCCCAGCGCAATTAGGACGGCATGGAACGTCCTAACGGCGAGAAAAGGTTAATGAGCCAAAAATGCCTAAACAACAATCAATTGCCACAAAACTTTGCACAAGCAAAGTTTATCACTGCCCAAGCCTATTATAAACGTTTCGTTAGTTAGTTTTGGATTCCCACACAATAAATAAATTGTTAAGCACATTTTTTGGGCTACTTAATGTTGCTTAACATACACAAATGACCTTTAAAGGGACACTAAACCCAAATTTTTTTTCTTTCGTGATTCAGATAGAGCATGCAATTTTAAGCAACTTTCTAATTTACTCCTATTATCAAATTTTTTTCCTTCTCTTGGTATCTTTATTTGAAATGCAAGAATGTAAGTGTGATGAGAGCAGGATGTGATGTCACTAGTTTGGGGGCTGGGCTTAGGTCCGGTAGTCTGTGTCGCAGTTAGTTAGTACAATCAACCTGAATAGATGTATGTTTCCATGCTCTGTAATAAAATAGAGTTGTACCATCATTGCTGTGTCCTGCATCTCATGACATGGTGTCAGAAGTTCTGGCCTGCGCTTCTGTTCCTGATCGATGACAATGTCAAAGTTTACCCCACCTAAACCTTTTGACTTCTCTCAGCCTGCAGCTTGGCCCATATGGCGTCAGCGGTTTCAACGCTTCAGGATTGCTTCCAAACTGAACAAGGAGAGTGGTGAAGTACAAGTTAATTCTCTTTTATACTCTATGGGGAAAGATGTGGAGCCAGTGTTCAATGCTTTTACTTTCCAAAAAGGGGAAGAATTTAACTTTGATATAGTTATGGATAAACTCAGTGCCCACTTTGTGCCCAAAAGAAATGTGATTCATGAGAGAGCTTGTTTCACAAACGTATTCAGCGTGTGGGAGAATCTGTGGAGTCATTTGTGCACAGCCTGTATGAACTAGCTGAATTCTGTGAGTTTGGTGCTGCTAAAGAAGAGCAAATCAGAGGCAGAATAGTTATTGGGATTGCAGATGCTGAAGTCTCACTGAAGCTGCAGTTAGAGCCTGATTTAACATTAGATGGGGCTATTAGGATGGCCCGCCAGAGTGAACTGGTGAAAAAGCAAAGTGCTGATCTGAGGTCTGAGAGTATTGTGGATGAAGTGCAACAGTCCAGGAAAACTGCTAGTGAAAGGCACAGTGTGAGCGGTAGATCTAAAATAATGGATAGACCTAGAAGTGGATGGGCGCAGCATGCCCGATGCACACGGTGCTA
This sequence comes from Bombina bombina, assembly GCF_027579735.1. Classification (NCBI taxonomy): domain Eukaryota; kingdom Metazoa; phylum Chordata; class Amphibia; order Anura; family Bombinatoridae; genus Bombina; species Bombina bombina. The sequence continues at coordinate 365,734,721 of NC_069500.1, forward strand.
CCGTGCCCATGATCAGAGTGTTATATGCCCGGCCAGAGATAAAAGATGCAAAAAATGTAACAGAATGGGCCATTTTGAAGTGGTGTGTAAAACTGAATACATTAAGGAGATGCAGGTGGACAGTGACCAATTGGGTCAGGAAGTGTCTTTTGTGGGGTCTGTTGTGGAACGGCCAAGCTCAGAGGAAGATTGGAAGGTTACTTTTACTGTAATGGGAGACAAAGTTGATTTTAAGATTGACACAGGAGCAGATATCACTGTAATGTCTTTTGCTGCATTTATGAAACTGCCTCGACAGCCCCAGCTGGCGAAGGTTACTACAAATGTCCATAGTCCCGGTGGCCGCATTGATTGTGCGGGGAAATTTCTTGCCAGCCGTGAGTACAAGCAAAGAAAATTCACCATGTGGGTACATGTGATTCGAGGCCAGTGTGTTAGCAATTTATCGAGCAGAAAAGCAGCCTGTGATTTCGGCCTCGTGGCCAGAGTAATTGAGATCTCCGAAGATATGTTTGGCGAATTGGGCCTACTGAATTGCAAGCCAGTTTGTATAGCACTTAAAAGTGATGCAGTCCCATACAGTATTTCTACTCCCCGTAGAATTCCGTTCCCGCTCATGCCTCAAGTGGAGAAGGAGCTTATGCGCATGAAGTCTATGGGGGTTATTGAAGAGGTTGTTGAAGCAACTGACTGGTGTGCCCCCATTGTTCCAGTTGCAAAGAAAAATGGAAAGGTGCGCATCTGTGTGGACCTGAAAAGGTTGAATGAGGCAGTGAAGAAAGAGATTTGTTCTGCCGACATTAAAAGACATAGCTCCAAAGTTGGCTGGGGCGAAGTTCTTTTCTACATTAGACGCTTCTAGCAGCTTTTGGCAGATCCCCCTGGATCCAAAGTGCCGCAAACTGACTACCTTTATCACACCGGTAGGTCGGTTTTGATTCTGCAGACTCCCCTTCGGGATATCCTCTGCCCCAGAAATTTTTCAAAGGGAAATGAGTTCTCTCCTAAGTGACCACGTGGGCACGGCAGTCGTCATGGACGACATTCTGGTGTATGGGTCTACAGCGGAGGAGCATGATCAGTGTTTAAGTTGTGTGCTGCAGGCTATCAAAGAGTCTGGGCTGAAGTTAAATAAAGAGAAATGCCATTTTAGGAAAACTGAATTATATTACTTTGGGCATATCATCAATGGGGATGGCATCAAGCCAGACCCCAAGAAAATTTGTGCTATTGAACAGATGAAAAGTCCTTCTGATGTACATGAGCTGAGACAGATATTGGGCCTTGTAAATTATGTGGGCAAGTTTCTTCCAGATTTATCAACAGTTCTACACCCTATCACAGAGTTGCTAAAGAAAGACGTTGCCTGGGTCTGGGGACCTTCACAAGAAAAAGCTTTTATGCAGGCCAAGTCCCTGCTGGGGTCTGCCCCAGTGCTGGGGTTCTACGACCCTTCCAAAAAGACTGTGGTTAGTGCTGATGCAAGCAGTTATGGGTTGGGGGCTGCTCTCCTGCAGTTAAATGAAAATAAACTACAGCCCATCGCCTACTGTTCCCGCACACTGACGGCTGCAGAGTCAAAATACGCTCAAATTGAGAGAGTGCCTGGCTGCAGTTTGGGCCTGTGAGCGCTTTCAGCGTTATCTAGTGGGTTTGGAGAAATTTAGTCTGGAGACTGATCACAAACCGCTAGTCCCTCTAATCAACTCTTATGATATCGACAAAACACCCTTAAGATGCCAGAGACTTTTAATGAGACTGCTCAGGTTCAATGTTCAGGCAGTGCATGTGCCGGGGAAACAACTGGTTGTGGCGGATACACTATCCAGGCTCCCGCTGGCTGCTGCTGAAGAATCCTCCACGGAATCTGATGTGAAAGTGTATGTTGATTCAGTTCTGGCCTCTAAGTCCATTTCTTCAAGGAAACTGGAGGAGATAAAGAAAGAGACATATTTGGACACAGATCTGCAAGAGGTTATAAAGTACATAAAAGAAGGCTGGCCCGAGAGCCGGGCAGCCTGGATGTCTTTAAGTTCTTACCAGCCAGAGAGGTCGCAGCTCACGGACCTGGAGGGGTTGGTGCTGTTCCAAGACCGCATCGTAATTCCTGTCAGCATGAGGAAGGAGATGTTAAACAGGATTCACAATGGCCACCTAGGCATTACAAAGTGCAGAGAAAGGGCAGCTACAGCTGTGTGGTGGCCTGGGATCAGCTCCGACATTGCAAATCACGTTTCTAAATGTGCCTTTTGCCGGGAACGCCGGCCTACTCAGAGAAGGGAGCCCTTGATTTCTACTCCGCTGCCTTCGGGGCCGTGGCAGAAAATAGCTGCTGATTTGTGTGAACTGCACAGGAAAAAGTTCCTGGTTGTGATCGACTACTATTCCAGGTATTTGGAAATTGCACCTCTGAATGATATCACAAGTCAAGCCGTTATCATTCGTCTGAAGAGCTTGTTCGCCCGGTGGGGCATTCCAATGGAGCTGGTGAGTGATAATGGTATGCAGTTCGCTTCTACAGAGTTCAGTGCTTTCAGCAGGGAATATGACTTTGTAAATTCCACGTCAAGTCCACATCCGCAGGCCAACGGAATGGCTGAAAGGGCAGTTCAAACAACAAAATTTATTCTAAAGCAATCTGAGCCGTACCTAGCCCTCTTGTCATACAGGGCGACGCCCATTCAAGCCACCGGGTTTAGCCCGGCACAGCTGAAGCTAGGACGCCAGATTCGCACCACTTTACCCTCAGTGGGTGTCTTCAAGCCGCCTGGCCCTGTTCCTCGGGACAAAGTCCTTAGGAGGGATGAAGATGCCAAAAAGGGTTATCGTTTCTTCTACGACAGGAGGCATTCTGTCAGACCCTTACAGGAACTGTATGCGGGGCAAACTGTCAGAATTAAACTGGATGATGAGAAGAAATGGAAGACGCCTGCTACGGTAATTGGACGCTCTCCAGAACCAAGGTCTTATACAGTCCTTACTGATGGAGGGACGGTTACACGCCGTAACCGCAGACATCTTCAGCCTGTACCTGAGAGTCTGGAACTGGATGCCTCAGTACCACCGCCAGTGGGATCCCCTGTTCTAAGAGAGGTGCCTTCCCCTCAGCAAGATCACAGTGGGGATATATCTTTGCTTCCAGCTGACTCTTATTCACCATTTTCTGTATCAGAGGACAGTTCATGCAAAGTTACATCAAGCGGAAGAGTGGTGAAACTTCCGGCCCGATATAGGGACTGACTTTAGCTAGAACAGTGACCGAAAGTATGGGCAGAATAATCCCATGGTCACTGTGGACTAGGGTAGTCTACCCCGATGTCCAAGTCAGGATGTAATTTATGTGTTTATATTTTCTGAACCTATTTGTTTATATATTGTTCGGAAAAAAATGTTGTTGTATACTCTGTTTGTATACCTTGTTATTTGTTATATTCATATGTATGCTTCGCCTTTGAAAAAGGGGAAGATGTGATGAGAGCAGGATGTGATGTCACTAGTTTGGGGGCGGGGCTTAGGTCCGGTAGTCTGTGTCGCAGTTAGTTAGTACAATCAACCTGAATAGATGTATGTTTCCATGCTCTGTAATAAAATAGAGTTGTACCATCATTGCTGTGTCCTGCATCTCATGACAGTAAGTTTAGATGCCGGCCCATTTTTGGTGAATAACCTGGGTTATTCTTGCTGATTGGTGGATAAATTCATCCACCAATAAAAAAAAGTGCTGTCCAGAGTACTGAAACAAAAAAGAAGCTTAGAGGCCTTTTTCAAATAAAGATGGCAATAGAACAAAGAAAAATTGATAATAGGAGTAAATTAGAAAGTTGCTTAAAATTGCATGCTCTATCTGAATCGCCAAAGAAAAAATTTGGGTTCAGTGTCCCTTTAATATCACTCCGTTTCCACTAAATTTTCCACAATACAATATTCCAACACCATACATTGGCACAAAAAACAAGACCTTTAGGTGAAACACACTCAATATTATACACATTTTACTCTTTTTGCCAATTTTAAAACTTTTAATGTAATTTGCTGAATGTGAAATGAGCACAAAACTGCACAAACAACAATCAATTGCCATGTAGCTTTGCACAAGCAACGTCCATCACTGCCCAAGCCTATTCTAGAAGGCTCAGGAGTTTTGGATTCCCACACTGCAAACAAATATCATTAAGCACATTTTTGGGGCTGATTAACATACACAAATGACCTTTCATTTAGATGGCAAGAGTCAACAAGCTGTTACGTATTGGATATACATTCCTACCAGGAGGAGGCAAAGTTTCCCAAACCTCAAATATCCCACCCACCTCACTCATACCTCAGTTTAAACTTTGCCTCCTTTGTAGGTGGTTGAAGCATGATGTGCTTGATTTCTTTAGTGAAAGGTGCTTCAGAGCATATTGAAGCCTGGTTCCCCTTGTCCCTTGGTACAGTGCTTGTCAGAGGGAAATGAAGGGAGTATTGCCTGATAACACCATGTTTTTCACCTTTGGGAAATCTTTCATTGGCTCTTTGTAAATTCGGTCGCAGGGATTCATCTTCTGCCTCCCTTTACAGATCAAAATACTCCTATTCCATTACCTCTAATGATATGTTTCAGTACTGGTTTGGCAGTCTGCTTTCAGTGGGCGAGTGTCTGCATTTTCAGGGCTAAGTATAACTTTTTTTCTATGGACACTCTTAGCTAATGTTGGGCACTTATGTTTTAAGTTCATGTTATATAATCAATTTATATTCAGCCCAGGTACAGGCTTTATTCTCCTTTTTCCTACATTAAATCTAGAGTTAAGATTATAAACTTTGGGATCAGTTTGCTAGAGCGTTTTTTTTTAAATTGCAAGTTTTTAAAAAAAAAATTTTTAATCTAATTTTTATTGATGTCCATAAGCATATAGAAATTAATACAAGTACAGTAATACATACACAAAGAAAAAATCTTACAGCAACATAAAATGTTCCATTTATAGCATTTAGGTTACAGTATATTACAAAATGATAACCTCGATAGTACAATGATACATTGAATGATGTTAAAAGTATGTTCGTTAATTGCAACAGAGATCTTATCATGGCACATAGGGAAAAAGAAGAAGAAATATATATATATGTGTATATACACACACACAAAATAATACAAATATAGATACTTATCCCCTTCATTCTCTCCTACCATCAATAATTCTGTATGTCGAGTATATACTGAATTTAGAGTCTACTATCCTAGCCAAGTATCTGGTAAATGACCCGCATAGATATTTTGTTGGAGATAAACTGAAATAATAAATGTTTGGACTAATTGGATTTAAATACTATTTGCAAAGGTTTTAATTACCCCTGTCCATTTATTAAAAAAAAGTTTCAATTGGCGACTATTAGAGTTCTGTATATTATATTGCTCCAAGGTAAGTTGTGTAATCAGCAATTTCTTGAAATCTGTAAACTTTGGAGCCTGTGAAGCCTTCCATGTTTGAGATTGCGAGCCAATATCAGTGTTGTATTGATTAACTTATAATTATTACAATCTGTTAAATATTTAACTAAGAAGAAAATATGCTGTGGGGTTACCACATGCCCCAATTTCAGAACATCATTCAACCAAAAGTTTATTCTACACCAGAATTGTACAATTTCAGGGCATGACCAAAAACAATGGTACATGTCTGCACGGTCTGCACTATACCTTGTACAGTAACATATTTTTTTGTACCAGTTTGTCAGTTTTTCTGGTGTAATATAAACATCATACATAAACGTAATATTGCTCATCTTCCAGACATTCATTGTTTTGTTCAGGCTTTAACTCGTATTAAACCTGTTATTAAATCTAATTCTTCTCCATGGAGTCTAAATCTGGTATTAAAGGGCCATAATACCCAAATGTTTAAACACTTGAAAGTGATGCAGCATAGCTGTAAAAAGCTGATTAGAAAATATCTCCTGAATATCTCTATGTAAAAAAGAAAGATATTTTACCTCAAAAGTTCCTCAGTAGCCACCTCCCATTGTAAAGGATTTCTAAGCAGCATTTTAGTGTGTCTGTCCTGGGACATCTGAAGGGATGAGCATCGTGCACTCTCATCTTATTTCACCAATCAGGTAAAGGAAGTTTACAATGAAATCTCATGAGAGTCAAGTCAAATCTCATGAGATCACAGTAAAAGTTCATGACCTCAGCACTGCTGATGCTGATTGGCTGCTGTTCATTTTTTTAAATTTTTTTTACCTGCAGCTGGGAGCAGTTGAGTATAACTTTTTACACAGAACTTACTCTGCTGAGCTGAGGAGATTGTGAGGTAAAATATCTTCCTTTTTTACATAGAGATGCTCAGGTGATATTTTCCTGTCAGCTTTTTACAGTTATACTGTATCAGTTTCAAGTGATTTAGCATATGAGTATTATGTCCCTTTAAGGATTTGCAGGCTCCCCCTTTTGAGCCTATGCATTGTTTGAACATTAAACTTTTTTCTTAGAAAGTTTTGTTTCTTTTGGCTGTCTCTTCTGCTAGAAGAGTTTCGGAATTGTCTGCTCTCTCTTGTAAGTCTCCTTATCTGATTTTCCATCAGGATAAAGCAGTTTTGCAGACTTCATTAACATTTTTACCTGAGGTTGTTAACTATCACAATATTAACAGGGAAATGTTGTTCCCTCCTTGTGTTCTAATCCTAAAAATGTAAGACTTTACATTCTTTGGATGTTGTTAGAGCTTTGAATTTTTATGTTGATGCTACTAAAGATTTCAGAAAGACTTCTTGTCTCTTTGTTCTCTTTTCTGGTTCCAAGAAAGGTCAGAAAGCTTCTGCTATTTCTTTAGCCTCTTGGTTAAAACTTCTGATTCACAAAGTTTATTTGTAGACGGGCCAGTCTCCGCCTCAGAGAATTACACCTCATTCTACTAGATCAGTTGCCACATCTTGAGATTTCAAAAAGGAAGCTTTAGTTGATCAAATTTGCAAAGCAGCCACTTGGTCTTCTTTGCATACTTTTACCAAATTTTACCATTTTGCTGTTTTGCCTCTTCAGAAGCAGCTTTTGGTAGAAAGGTTCTTCAGACAGTTGTCACTATTTGATACTGGTGCCTATATTTTTGAGTTTGTTTGATCTTAAAAGACTTTCGGCTAGATTACGAGTTTTGGGGTAAGAGCTGCTCAGTGCTAACTTGCAAGTTATTTGCACCGCTCACCTCCCTACAGCGCTGCTATTACAGGTTTACAAAACCAGCGCTGTGGTGAGCTGGTTTTACGTGCTCGTGCACGATTTCCCCATAGACATCAATGGGGAGAGCCGGCTGAAAAAAAGCCTAACACCTGCAATAAAAGAGCGTAAATCTTCATAACACATCCCCATTGATTCCTATGGGGAAACAAAAGTTATGTTTACACCTAACACCCTAACATAAACCCGAGTCTAAACACCCCTAATCTGCTGCCCCTGACATCACCGACACCTATATTATACTTATTAACCCCTAATCTGCCGCCCCCGACACCGCTGCCATCTACCTACACTTATTAACTCCTAATCTGCCATCCCCAATGTCGCCGCCACCTACATTAAAGTTATTACCCCTAATCTGCCGGCACCGCCACCACCTACATTATACTAATATTAACCCCTAATCTGCCACCCTCAACATCGCCGCCACCTACAGTACACTTATTAACCCCTAATCTGCCGCCCCCAACGTCGCCGCCACTATACTAAAGTTATAAATCCCTAAACCTAACCCTAACACCACATACTTTAATATAATTAAAATAAATCTAATAAAAAATTCCTATTATTAACGAAATAATTCCTATTTAAAACTAAATACTTACCTGTAAAATAAACTCTAAGATAGCTACAATATAACTAATAGTTACAGTGTAGCTAGCTTAGGTTTTATTTTTATTTCACAGGCAAGTTTGTATTTATTTTAACTAGGTAGAATAGTTAGTAAATAGTTATTAACTATTTACTACCTACATGGCTAAAATAAATACAAATTTACCTGTAAAATAAAACCTAACCTGTCTTACACTAACATCTAACCTTACACTACAATTAAATAAATTACATTAATTAAATACAATTAACTAAATTACAAAAAAAACAAAACACTAAATTAAACAAAATAAAAAAAGAAATTATGAAATATTTAAACTAATTACACCTAATCTAATAGCCCTATCAAAATAAAAAAGCCCCCCCAAAATAAAAAAACCCTAGCCTACAATAAACTACCAATAGCCCTTAAAAGGGCCTTTTGCGGAGCATTGCCCCAAAGAAATAAGCTCTTTTACCTGTAAAAAAAATACAAACAACCCCCCAACAGTAAAACCCACCACCCACACAACCAAACCCCACAAATAAAATCCTTACTAAAACACCTAATCTCCCATTGCCCTGGAAAGGGCATTTGGATGGGCATTGCCTTTAAAGGGCATTTAGCTATTTTTCAGTGCCCAAAACCCCTAATCTAAAAATAAAACCCACCCAGTAAACCCTTAAAAAAACCTAACACTAACCCCCAAAGATCCACGTACAGTTTTTGAAGACCCGACATCCATCCTCAACGAAGCGGCAGAAGTCCTCAGCGAAGCCGGCAGAAGTCTTCATCCAAGCGGGCCGAATGGGATGCGAGCCAATAGGATTGAGCTTGCATTCTATTGGCTGATTGGAACAGCCAATAGAATGCAAGCTCAATCCTACTGGCTGATTGGATCAGCCAATAGGATTGAAGCTCAATCCGATTGGCTATTTGCATCAGCCAATAGGATTTTTTCACCTTTAATTCTGATGATCAGCCAATCGGAATTCAAGGGACGCCATCTTGGATGACGTCACTTAAGGAACCTTCATTCTTCAGTCGCCGTAGAAAGAAGAGGATGCTCAACGCCGGATGTCTTGAAGATGGAGCCACTCCGCGCCGGATGGATGAAGATAGAAGATGCCGTCTGGATGAAGACTTCTGCCGGCTTGAATGAAGACTTCTGCCCGCTTGAATGAAGACTTCTGCCGGCTTGGATGAAGACTTCAGCCCGCTTGGATGAAGACTTCTGCCGGCTTCTATGAGGACTTCTGCTGCTTCGTTGAGGATGGATGTCGGGTCTTGAAAAACTGTAAGTGGATCTTAGCTTAGGTTTTTTTAGATAGGATTTTATTGGGGGGGTTTGGGGGTTGTTTGTATTTTTATTTATAGGTAAAAGAGCTAATTTCTTTGGGGCAATGCCCTGCAAAAGGCCCTTTTAAGGGTTATTGGTAGTTTTTGTTTAGGCCAGAGTTTTTTTTATTTTTTGTGGGGGCTTTTTTATTTTGATAGGGCTATTAGATTAGGTGTAATTAGTTTATCCTCTTAAGGACACATGACGGAAGTTTTCCGTCATAAAACAATTGAGCAAACAGAAAGCTGTGTCCTTAAAGGGTTAAATATCTGATAAAAAATTTTTTATTTTGTGTGATTTATTGTTTGTTTTTTTTTGTACTTTAGCTAATTGGATTTAATTAATGTAATTTATTTAATTGTAGTGTAAGGTTAGGTGTTAGTGTAACTCAGGTTAGGTTTTATTTTACAGCTAAATTTGTATTTATTTTAGCTAGGTAGTTAGTAAATAGTTAAGAACTATTTACTAACTAGTCTACCTAGTTAACCCTTTAAGGACACAGCTTTCAGTTTGCTCAATTGTTTTATGACGGAAAAATTCCGTCATATGTCCTTAAGAGGTTAAAATAAATACAAACTTAGCTGTAAAATAAAAATAAAACCTAAGGCCTAGATTTAGAGTTGGGCGGTAGCAGTCAAAACCAGCGTTAGAGGGTCCTAACGCTGTTTTTACCGCCCGCTGGTATTTGGAGTCAGTCAGGAAAGGGTCTAACGCTCACTTTGCAGCCGCGACTTTTCCATACCGCAGATCCCCCTACGCCATTTGCGTATCCTATCTTTTCAATGGGATCTTTCTAACGCCGGTATTTAGAGTCGTGGCTGAAGTGAGCGTTAGAAATCTAACGATAAAACTCCAGCCGCAGAAAAAAGTCAGTAGTTAAGAGCTTTCTGGGCTAACGCCGGTTTATAAAGCTCTTAACTACTGTGCTCTAAAGTACACTAACACCCATAAACTACCTATACACCCCTAAACCGAGGTCCCCCCACATCGCCGCCACTCTATTAAAATTTTTTAACCCCTAATCTGCCGCTCCGTACACCGCCACCAGCTACGTTATCCCTATGTACCCCATATCTGCTGCCCCTAACATCGCCGACCACTATGTTATATTTATTAACCCCTAATCTGCCGCCCCCGCTATCGCTGACACCTGCATATTATTATTAACCCCTAATCTTCCGCTCCGTACACCGACGCAACCTACATTATCCCTATGTACCCCTAATCTGCTGCCCCTAACACCGCCGACCCCTATATTATATTTATTAACCCCTAATCTGCCGCCCCCAACGTCGCCTCCACCTACCTACAATTATTAACCCCTAATCTGCCGACCGGATATCACCGCTACTCTAATAAATGTATTAACCCCTAAAGCTAAGTCTAACCCTAACCCTAACACCCCCCTAAGTTAAATATAATTTAAATCTAAAGAAATAAATTAACTCTTATTAAATAACTTATTCCTATTTAAAGCTAAATACTTACCTGTAAAATAAACCCTAATATAGCTACAATATAAATTATAATTATATTGTAGCTATTTTAGGATTAATATTTATTTTACAGGCAACTTTGTAATTATATTAACCAGGTACAATAGCTATTAAATAGTTAATAACTATTTAATAGTTACCTAGTTAAAATAATTACAAAATTACCTGTAAAATAAATCCTAACCTAAGTTACAATTAAACCTAACACTACACTATCAATAAATTAATTAAATACAATACCTACAAATAAATACAATTAAATAAACTAACTAAAGTACAAAAAATAAAAAAGAACTAAGTTACAAAAAATAAAAAAATATTTACAAACATTAGAAAAATATTACAACAATTTTAAACTAATTACACCTAATCTAAGCCCCCTAATAAAATAACAAAGCCCCCCAAAATAAAAAAATGCCCTACCCTATTCTAAATTAAAAAGTTCAAAGCTCTTTTACCTTACCAGCCCTGAAAAGGGCCCTTTGCGGGGCATGCCCCAAATAATTCAGCTCTTTTGCCTGTAAAAAAAAACATACAATACCCCCCCCAACATTACAACCCACCACCCACATACCCCTAATCTAACCCAACCCCCCCTTAAATAAACCTAACACTAAGCCCCTGAAGATCTTCCTACCTTATCTTCACCTCGCCGGGTATCACACCGATCCGTCCTGGCTCCGATGTCTTGATCCAAGCCCAAGCGGGAGGCTGAAGATGTCCATGATCCGGCTGAAGTCTTCATCCAAGCGGGAGCTGAAGAGGTCCATGATCCGGCTGAAGTCTTCTATCAACGGCATCTTCAATCTTCTTTCTTCCGGATCCATGTTCATCCCGCCGACGCGGAACATCCATCTTCATCGACGACTTCCCGACGAATGACGGTTCCTTTAAGGGACGTCATCCAAGATGGCGTCCCTCGAATTCCGATTGGCTGATAGGATTCTATCAGCCAATCGGAATTAAGGTAGGAAAATTCTGATTGGCTGATGGAATCAGCCAATCAGAATCAAGTTCAATCCGATTGGATGATCCGATCAGCCAATCAGATTGAGCTCGCATTCTATTGGCTGTTCCGATCAGCAATAGAATGCGAGCTCAATCTGATTGGCTGATCAGATCAGCCAATCGTATTGAACTTGATTCCAGAATTTTCCTACCTTAATTCCGATTGGCTGATAGAATCCTATCAGCCAATCGGAATTCGAGGGACGCCATCTTGGATGATGTCCCTTAAAGGAACCGTCATTCGTCGGGAAGTCGTCGGTGAAGATGGATGGATCCGCGCTGGAGGTCTTGAAGATCAGCCGGTCGCCATCGGATTGAAGAACATAGAAGATCCGGCTTGGATGAAGATGTTTGCCAGTCCGGATGTCCTTTTCTGCCCGCTTGGATCAAGACTTCAGCCAGAGGATGGACGCCCTCTTCAGCCCCCGCTTGGGCTTGGATCAAGATTTCGGAGGCTTGGATCAAGACTTCGGTGGATGGATCGGTGAACCTGGCATGGTGAAGATAAGGTAGGAAGATCTTCAGGGGCTTAGTGTTAGGTTTATTTAAGGGGGGTTTGGTTTAGATTAGGGGTATGTGGGTGGTGGGTTGTAATGTGGGGGGGGTATTGTATGTTTGTTATTTTATTAGGGGGCTTAGAGTAGGTGTAATTAGTTTAAAATTGTTGTAATATTTTTCTAATGTTTGTAAATATTTTTTTATTTTTTGTAACTTAGTTCTTTTTTATTTTTTGTACTTTAGTTAGTTTATTTCATTGTATTTATTTGTAGGTATTGTATTTAATTAATTTATTGATAGTGTAGTGTTAGGTTTAATTGTAACTTAGGTTAGGATTTATTTTACAGGTAATTTTGTAATTATTTTAACTAGGTAACTATTAAATAGTTCTTAACTATTTAATAGCTATTGTACCTGGTTAAAATAAATACAAAGTTACCTGTAAAATAAATATTAATCCTAAAATAGCTATAATATAAATATAATTTATATTGTAGCTATATTAGGATTTATTTTACAGGTAAGTATTTAGCTTTAAATAGGAATAATTTATTTAATAAGAGTTAATTAATTTCGTTAGATTAAAATTATATTTAATTTAGGGGGGTGTTAGTGTTAGGGTTAGACTTAGCTTTAGGGGTTAATACATTTATTATAGTAGCGGTGAGCTCCGGTCGGCAGATTAGGGGTTAATTATTGTAGGTAGCTATAATATAGGGGTCGGCGGTGTTAGGGGCAGCAGATTAGGGGTACATAACTATAATGTATGTTGCGGCGGTGTATGGAGCGGCAGATTAGGGTTTAATAATAATATGCAGGTGTCAGCAATAGCGGGGGCGGCAGATTAGGGGTTAATAAATATAACATAGTGGTCGGCGATGATAGGGGCAGCAGATTAGGGGTACATAGGGATAACGTAGCTGGCGGCGGTGTACGGAGCGGCAGATTAGGGGTTAATAATAATATGCAGGGGTCAGCGATATCGGGGGCGGCAGATTAGGGGTTAATAAGTGTAAGGTTAGGGGTGTTTAGACTCAGGGTACATGTTAGGGTGTTAGGTGCAGACATAGGAAGTATTTCCCCATAGGAAACAATGTAGCTGCGTTAGGAGCTGAACGCTGCTTTTTTGCAGGTGTTAGGTTTTTTTTCAGCTCAAACAGCCCCATTGTTTCCTATGGGGGAATCGTGCACGAGCACGTTTTTTAAGCTGGCCGCGTCCGTAAGCACCGCTGGTATCGAGAGTTGCAGTGGCGGTAAATATGCTCTACGCTCCCTTTTTGGAGCCTAACGCAGCCCTTCTGTGAACTCTAAATACCAGCGGTATTTAAAAGGTGCAGGAGAAAAAAAGCATGTGTAGCTAACGCACCCCTTTGGCCGCAGAACTCTAAATCTAGCCGTAAAATAGATACTAATTAGGTAGGTAGCGACGGCATTATGGGCGGCAGATTAGGGGTTAATAATATTTAACTAGTGTTTGCAAAACGGGAGTACGGCGGTTTAGGGGTTAATATGTTTAATATAGTGGCGGCAATGTCCGGAGCGGCAGATTAGGGGTTAATAATTTTATTTTAGTGTTTGCGATGCTGGAGGGCCTCGGTTTAGGGGTTAATAGGTAGTTTATGGGTGTTAGTGTACTTTTTAGCACTTTAGTTTTGAGTTTTATGCTACAGCATTGTAGCATAAAACCCATAACTACTGACTTTCAGTTTATGGTATGGATCTTGTAGTTTTAGGCTGTACCGCTCACTTTTTGGCCTCCCAGGCAAACTCGTAATACCGGCTCTGTGAAAGTCCCATTGAAAAAGGACTTTTGGAAAGCTGCAGTAGTTACGTTGCGTTCCGGCCAAAAAAGTGTGCGGTGCAGCTAAACCTGCAAGACTTGTAATACCAGCGGTAGTGAAAAAGAGCCTTAATGCTGCTTTTTCACTCATACCGCAAAAATCGTAATCTAGCCGTTTATTTTTTGTATTTCATTTTTCAGCAAAAAAAGATGTTTTTATTTTATCTCTCCCTTTATATTGTTACTCAAGGACTTCCACATCTTGGGTATTATATCCCATACGTAACAGCTTGTGGACTCTCACCACCTATATGAAAGAAAACATAATTTATGTAAGAACTTAACTGATTAATTCATTTCTTTCATGGTGGCGAGAGTCCACAAGGCCCCACTCTATTGTGGGTTATTTTTGTTTTAATGCACATCTTTTCTGCACCTGTTTCTGCACCCCGAAAACAGCAGTTATGAAGCAGCGGTCTTAAGACCACTGCTTTTTAACTGGTCCGCCACATCTGAGGCTGTGGACATCAATCCGCTCGATCCTATATGATCGGGCTGATTGACACCCCCTGCTATCGGCTGATTGGTGATGTCTGGCGATGTCTGGCGGACATGATACTTCAATAATAATTTGGCCCCTTAGTTGAAACACACTCAAAATTATATACATTTAACGTAATTAAGTGGTTAATGAGCCAAAAAATGCCTAAAGAACAACCAATTGCCATTAAACTGTCAGTATATTTATGAAAATCTTAGCGTATTCTCCAAACAGTGTGTGAGTATATGGCAGGGAATATATTTAACAATCTTCCTTTAGACTGAACCCACAATCAATATACTTCTACTAAGACAACAAATAAAATTAATATAAATACCTGAATATATTTGCAATAAAAGGAATATGAAATAAAATTATATGCGCTTGAAAACTATTTAAATATGCTATGCAAAGTTCATACAAGCTTACCATTAAAATCAACCTTATTTATAAATAGCCTTTAACATCCAAGCAATACAATTCTAAACTGTGCTCTTAAACAATAGGATAATATATATATTCTGCTATTTAACTGCAATTTATCCTAATACAATATTGACTTAAAACACCAGAACTTTCATAGATAAATCATTTAGTCTACCAGATACAAATTTAAACAATACCTAGGCTTATAAAATATTAACTTGAAAAACACACTGATTCTTTAAATCTTTTAACTGTACTTTAAACTGCAGTGACTTAGAATTTAACTAATAGTCTTGCCAATAACCTTGAATACGTTACCAGGGTAAAGAGCAGTTGATATCCAATATTCCTTAATAGGAATTGTTTCACCTCAGAATACCAAAAAGTATAATTTTGCAGTCAATGAGAAAGTGGTAGATCAGCTTTGCCAAAGTAAAATGGTCTTTTTCACGCCCAGCAGGAACCAGTTTTCAAGTTTAGCTCAGCAGAAAAACTCCTCTCTTTATGTTTGCAATCACTTTATATGGGTTCTCCTCACTGGTGAATTGGAAACGCCCCAAAACGGAAACCTTGTTTCGGATTGGCCCTCGTGCTGGTTCCTGGTCCGCCCTTAGAGTTGAAACATGTTTACCATGGCAACGTATCTTTTGGACAGTTAAATTCTCTTAACTGTCCTACCAGTATTGGCCCTTAGGTGGCAGCAGGTATCCAGACAAAACACTTCAGCATGATAATACATACAAATTCATTTAACCAACATTTTTAGACAGTGAAATATTTCTTTAAACTATGTAATAACTGCCATGATTTCTTGTATTAATCTCTCCCAATATTAATTATAGATGAAGCAGCATCAGATCAATTTCCTGATCGTTTTGATATGAGACATCATGTTTTATATTATTAACATTTTATTATATTAAGGCAATTTAATACTGCTAATTACTAGCTTAAAATGCATTATAATTTTATCAGTATCCTGGCATTTCTATAGAAATAACAGCCTATTTTTATATTTCCAGATTGGTAGTATTTAAAACTCCTGATATACTGCATTCATCCAGATATAGCATGTTACATTTCTGTGTATTTCTTCCTGAATACATGAATCCTGTCTATGTAGATCTGAAATAAAAATAAATGTTAATAATCACTTCTCTTCAGGTCCATAAACATCTGTTCATGTTCTTAAACACACAGAGGCTAAGATATTCATGCCTTCAAAATATACACATATATATATATATATCATTCATTCTTTTACTTTCCATATATATATATATATATATATTTAGATGTTAATATTTGATATCACATAAATAGACATCTCATATCCATTAAAATATATATATTTTCCTGGAATTATATTTTATTTGAAATCTAACTACAGTTGTTGGAAGCATGTAAGTCATGTGTTTTCTCTGTGTTATCTTAACCCAGACGCAATGTCTGTGTCACGTGTATTCTGGTGTTATCAGCCACACAGCCTGAGTCACTTAACAGGCAGCTGTCAATTTTCAGCTCCTTTGTTGGCAGGAAGTCCATATATGAGTGTGTATCCAGGCTTGTCGTCTCTTACTCACCACATGGGGTACAGAGTGCTATGAAATTTGCATTTCCTAATTAAGAAGCAAATGTTTTCCTCTTGTCTCTTGGGATCTGTTGTCTGTAGCTCAGCCTGGAGATGTATATTCAATTTGTGAAGGTTTCTGAGTCAAATCCTGACATCAGAATTTAAACCTTATTCCAGTAGTATCTGATACAAATATGGTTTCATACATAAACATATTTCCCTGTCCTATTGACATATATATATATATATATATATATATATATATATATATATATATATATATATATATATATAAAAATATGTATTTACCTGTGCCCTGACATAATTCCCCCTTTCAAATTCAAATATATGTAGGACACATGTATTTGAATTGGATCAAAGTCAGTGGTACTCGGTGAGGATATTGGCCGTATACATCATAGGCAGTCCTTTAAGTAGAAAGTCCGTTATTTTGAGCCTTCATGTTTATCAGTTGGGCATCTTTAAACTACAGTATGTCTTTAGTTCATTTTGATATGACACTTCATTCTCCCTCTATGACTTCTAGTTGGGATCTGGGATGACATGCCCGCAATTGATTGATATGGACCCATTTATCTATGAAACTTTCATTTTTGGGAATCCTTATTTTATAGGCCACTGGAGATATTTTGTCAGTAATGACAAAAGGACCTTTCCATGAGGGAAGAAATTTTTTCTCCCTAACCTGATCTCTTCCAAAGTTATAAAGATAAACTTTATCATTTATTTCATATTCCTTTTTGGCTGTTTTGAGATCATAATAGGTTTTAGTGGCAGTTGAGGCTCTTTCTAAATTCCTTTGAGCAAATGCAAAGGCATATTGCAGGTGCTTTCTTAGGTTCTCCACATATTGATGTGTATTGGCAGCGTTTATCAAGTTTTGGTCTGATGTACGGTACAGCAGATGCTGAGGTAGAACCATTTTTCTACCAGTCATCAGTTCAAAAGGTGACATCTTGGTAGCACTACTTGGAGTTGCTCTTAATGCCATTAAGACTAGAGGTAGTTTTACATCCCAGTCTTTACCCGTTTCAATCACAAACTTTTTGAGGATTTTAACAATGGACTGGTTGCAACGCTCTACACCACCACTTGAGGCAGCTCTATAAGCAATATGGAGCTTTCTTTTAACCCCTAGTATTTTCCACATTTTGGTCATCACTTCGCTAGTGAAGTGGGTTCCCCGATCTGATTCGATTCTTTGGGGCAAACCAAATCTGGAAAACACATGGTTGATGAGTAATGCTGCGCATGTCTCAGCGCTATTGTTAGGTGCACTAAGGCACTCTACCCATTTAGTGAACAGGCATGTTACGGTTAACATGTATTTGTTACCTCTTGATGATCTTGTTACTGGACCAATAAAATCAATTTGTATATCTGACCATGGCATTACCATCCCCCTTTTCTGCAATGGCACTCTATGCGTTGGTGCAGTGGGTTGAAACTGTGGGCAGATTAAACACCCTTGACAGTAGGTTTGAACATCTTTCAACATGTGTGGCCAAAAAGCGTAATCACGCAATATTTCATACGTGAGTTTGGCACCGTGATGACCAGATGTGGGAGCATCATGGGCATGTTGAAGCATTAGACCTCTGAACTTGGTGGGTATTACCCACTGCTGGATGCCAGTTTTGGAGGTTCTAATTAACAAACCATCCTGTAACTTGAATTGTGATCTAGATTTTATTAAGATTCTCAGATCTTCTTTGCCAATACAATCATCTTTTGAGATGGGGTTGCTTTCAGGATCTTCTATGTGTTTATAGAAGATGCCTACAATGGGGTCTTCTTTTTGACTAGTGATCAGGTCCTCACTAGGAGAATCCTGACTCCATTGTACCAAGTTAGGCTCACTCTGTTGTTTTGCCTGGTTTCTGGTAATGGCTTCTACCTGAATTGCACTCATTAAGTGGTCAATATTAAGGAATTCTCCAGTTATGGCTCCTTGTTTGGCTAACGAATCCGCAAGATCATTGCCTTCCTTATCAGGACCTAGAACTCTGGAATGACCCTGTGTATGGTTAAATCATTGGATACCACCAGATTATCAAACTCGCAGAATAATTTGCCATGCTTGACTGGTTTGTTATTGCTTTTCTGCATGCCATTTCTTTTCCAAGTTGGCAGGTATTGGACAAAACTGTCACGCACATAATTTGAGTCAGTTATGATCACAAATTCATGAATACCATGTTCAATAGCCATTTCAATGGTTTTGAAAACAGCAGTTAGTTCTGCAACTTGACTGGATCTTGATCCAATGTTGAAACCTATAGATATATTTGGGAATCCATTTGCCCCAGTTATACCAATGCCAGCGACTAATCTGCGCTCATTATCAATAGTGGCATGGTAAGAACAACCATCAACATACACCCAAGGTAATGTTTGACAATGGTCCTCATTGTACATTTTATATGGGGAAAGCAATTGTTCCTCCAGAAAATCATCTTCTGATAATTCTTCCCCAGGATCTCTAGCAGTACAGTCGTGGAGCTCAGCAAGCCCTTGTGCGACTGCATTCTTTTTATTCTGCTTGTAGCGAATTTCTAATGGCCAGCCTTGTAAGGAAAGAGTACATGCTGTTATGCGGCTATTTGACAAATTCCCATCTCTTATTCTCTCACTTTGCAAATATAGCAAAGGCTGGTGGGCCGTTTCTACAATAATTTTCTCACCCTGTATATAGCTGCAGAAATTTTGTAGAGCCCATACAGTAGATAAGAGGGCTTTTTCGCAATCGCTAAATTTTGGGGATAGATTACTGGGGATAGATTTTTGCTCGCATAAGCAATGGCTTTGTTCAAATTATCATGCTTTTGGTATAAAATATCACTCATGCTTATATCTGTGTAACCTGTTTCTAAGAAGAAAGGTTTACCACCTTCAGGGTATGCTAAGCAAGGTGCTTGAGTGAGTTTTCTCTTCAGCTCTCTGATGGCTGTCTCTTGAGACTCACTCCAGTGCCATTTCACATCTTTCTTTAGAAGAAGTAGTAGTGGTTTAGCTAATTCCGCATAATTATCAATGAATTTGCGAGAATAATTTGTCATACCCAGGAATGATCACAATTCCTTTAAGTTAATTGGGTTTTTAGAATTCACTATAGCTTCCACCTTTTTGTTCTGGGAATTTAATCCTTCAGAGGTAACTTCATGTCCCAAGAAGTTTACACGAGTGCGGCACCATTGAGCCTTTTGTAGGGATAATTTGACACCTGCCCTTTTAAGTTGGCTGAGGACGTGTTTAAGCTCTGCGATGTGTTTTTCAAAATCTGTGCTTTTGATTAAAACATCATCAACATAATATAAGGTCCCCCTTTCCAGTGCATCAGGCATAGCCTTATGCATGAATACAGCAAATTCATGTCCAGAATTTATGTATCCAAAAGGAAGTCTTTGAAATTCATATTGGACCTTTTGGAAGGAGAATGCTAGCTTATATTGGTCCTCTTCATGTACCTTTATGGTCCAATATCCCTGTGCACAATCAATGGCAGGGAATATTTTGGATCCCTGCATTTGTGCTAGGCACTGGTCAATGTATGGTACAGGCCAGCCAGACATGTACACTCGTTTGTTTAGCCGTCTTAAATCAGCACACAAACGCCATTGTCCATTGGGCTTAAGGACACCTAGAATAGGATTATTATAAGAGCTGTGCACCTGTCTGATAATACCTCTTTCTTCCAAATTCCTTATGATCTCTGCAAGAGAATCATATAAGGCTAAGGGAAGTCTGTATTGTTTGACAAATACAGGTGGTGCATCGGGATCTATTTGTATCCTTGCAATGTGCAGGTCTGTAGTACCACAGTCATAAGAATCCTTAGCAAAAATATCCTTGTACTCCATCAGGAGTTCTCGCATCTCTTGGCATTCATCATCGCTGGAACAGCCATTAGCTAAGGATATTTGCTCTTCGACTATTTGCTGAAATCCTGGAAAGATTTCAGGCTGTCCTATTTCATAGGCTTCTTCCAACCTAGAGGTGAGATCCCCTTGATTATAGTTTACATTGCTCCCATGACTCTGGGTATTGGGGTAATCTTGCTGTTTGATTGGCTGATCAAACACTAGAGAGGCTTCTTCAATTTTACAGATGCCTTCCTCTGAGCTGAAGGGATAAATAGACTGAATATTAAATAGACCCTCTGGCATAGATGCAAAGGATTGTTCTATTAATTGTTCTTCAGTTAAGTATCCTTCAGGTATTAGCCCAATTACATTATTCTGGAATCCAAAAGTGTAATAACTTGATTCTAGTGCATATCCTATGGTGGTTCCCTTGGATAATGTTATATCCTGTGGGGTCATGTTATGCACAACAATATGTATTGGAGCAGTTCCAATATTCACCATAGGAGTGTAAGTCACTGTGACACCCAGATTTTGTATTCTATGGGAGAGGCAAATCAGTGTTTCAGAAGTTTTTAATTTCTGACCTCTCTTTACCTGTAAGGGTAAAAGAAATTTATCAGCCCCAGCAGGAATTATTACATCGCTAGATACCTGCATATTCACAGCATATGGCAATTGCTGATTTGATTTCAGGGCTGCATTTTCATCCTGAAATACTCCAGGGTCCCCCTTTAACCTGCTCCAAAGGCAAGAATTAATCAAATCTATTTGTATGGCATATCTATGTAAGATATCATTGCCAATGTATATTTGATTATGGGCAGTATTTAAAACTAAAAACAGGTGCTTCACTGACTTATTACCAATAGAGATAGATAATAAGTACTTAGCTGTGATGTTATAGCTTTCAGACCTGTCATCCAGGCCATTGACACAGTTGTCTTGGGGAGAAAGATATTTAATCACTTTAGGTTCAGCTATTTGCGCTAATAAACCTTCGCTTATATAGCTAGCTTCCTGTTTTAAGTTTATTTTAGCATACTTGGTTTTACCAAGGTCATGTACTTGTATAGGGATAAATAGATCCTCTTTAACTCTCTCAATCCCTGTGAGGTATTGAGCGTGGCCTCCCCCCTTAGGGATTTTATGATCCCCCTTGTGGAGTGATATGGTTAATACATCGCCATCTAGGGAAATATTCGCTATCTTTCCCGGCGATATTTTAAAAGTATTACCATCAGAGCCACTAAAAGGAGTCTGATCATCTATTTGTAGAATAGTGATTTCAGGTACAGAGTTATTCCTGAAATGAATCTCCACAGCATCTGGTTTCTCTTCCACCACGTGACAGCTATGTCGGGTGCGAGATATACCAGATTTTTCATAATTGATAGGCCGTTTAACTTGTGACCAAATTACATTACAGGGAGTTCAGAATTATTAGGCAAGTTGTATTTTTGAGGATTAATTTTATTATTGAACAACAACCATGTTCTCAATGAACCCAAAAACTCATTAATATCAAAGCTGAATAGTTTTGGAAGTAGTTTTTAGTTTGTTTTTAGTTATAGCTATTTTAGGGGGATATCTGTGTGTGCAGGTGACTATTACTGTGCATAATTATTAGGCAACTTAACAAAAAACAAATATATACCCATTTCAATTATTTATTTTTACCAGTGAAACCAATATAACATCTTAACATTCACAAATATACATTTCTGACATTCAAAAACAAAACAAAAACAAATCAGTGACCAATATAGCCACCTTTCTTTGCAAGGACACTCAAAAGCCTGCCATCCATGGATTCTGTCAGTGTTTTGATCTGTTCACCATCAACATTGCGTGCAGCAGCAACCACAGCCTCCCAGACACTGTTCAGAGAGGTGTACTGTTTTCCCTCCTTGTAAATCTCACATTTGATGATGGACCACAGGTTCTCAATGGGGTTCAGATCAGGTGAACAAGGTAGATTTTCTTCTTTTATACCCTTTCTTGCCAGCCACGCTGTGGAGTACTTGGACGCGTGTGATAGAGCATTGTCCTGCATGAAAATCATGTTTTTCTTGAAGGATGCAGACTTCTTCCTGTACCACTGCTTGAAGAAGGTGTCTTCCAGAAACTGGCAGTAGGACTGGGAGTTGAGCTTGACTCCATCCTCAACCCGAAAAGGCCCCACAAGCTCATCTTTGATGATACCAGCCCAAACCAGTACTCCACCTCCACCTTGCTGGCGTCTGAGTCGGACTGGAGCTCTCTGCCCTTTACCAATCCAGCCACAGGCCCATCCATCTGGCCCATCAAGACTCACTCTCATTTCATCAGTCCATAAAACCTTAGAAAAATCAGTCTTGAGATATTTCTTGGCCCAGTCTTGACGTTTCAGCTTGTGTATCTTGTTCAGTGGTGGTCGTCTTTCAGCCTTTCTTACCTTGGCCATGTCTCTGAGTATTGCGCACCTTGTGCTTTTGGGCACTCCAGTGATGTTGCAGCTCTGAAATATGGCCAAAATGGTGGCAAGTGGCATCTTGGCAGCTGCACGCTTGACTTTTCTCAGTTCATGGGCAGTTATTTTGCGCCTTGGTTTTTCCACACGCTTCTTGCGACCCTGTTGACTATTTTGAATGAAACGCTTGATTGTTCGATGATCACGCTTCAGAAGCTTTGCAATTTTAAGAGTGCTGCATCCCTCTGCAAGATATCTCACTATTTTTGACTTTTTTGAGCCTGTCAAGTCCTTCTTTTGACCCATTTTGCCAAAGGAAAGGAAGTTGCCTAATAATTATGCACACCTGATATAGGGTGTTGATGTCATTAGACCACACCCCTTCTCATTACAGAGATGCACATCACCTAATATGCTTAATTGGTAGTAGGCTTTCGAGCCTATACAGCTTGGAGTAAGACAACATGCATAAAGAGGATGATGTGGTCAAAATACTAATTTGCCTAATAATTCTGCACTCCCTGTATTTATGCAATCAATTATGGTGCTTAATCACTTCAGGAGATCACTACCAATAATTAAACGATCAGTTGGCAGATCCACTATAATGACAGGGTGTCTTATGACCCTGTTCCCCAATTTAAATTTTAACCAGGCAGTACCGTAAACTTTTAGGGAGTCACCCCCAACACCTATTAGAGAACCGTCAAATTCTCTTATTTTAGGTTTGTGGAGTGTTAGCTCATTTAGCTGTGTGTAGTACCTGTGGGATAAGATAGTTGCCTGGGATCCAGTGTCAATCCCATGATAGGGTTGGAGACTGAATCTTGCAGCTCAACTAATACAGTTTCTACCATTCCACACATAAAGTTGGCGTTATCATATATTAGTGGGCTTCGCCACGTGTTACCTGAGTTTGCCATGCTTTCCGATGCAGAAGAAGCTTCATACCTACCGGTCTCCTCTATGACAGGTTCGGCTGGATTCTTGTGTACTGCATCTGTGGAAACAAGGTTAAGAGAGTGCTGCAAAGGAAGAGGTTTTTAAATTTTTCCCGGATGAGGTTGCCTGTCATCACAGCTAAATTGTCCGTTTTCGGTCTGTGGGGAGAGAACATGATTAGTATCATTGATATTTATTATTACATTTTGTACATCTCTCCCCTCCCCCTCAGGTGATGCTGCAGTATTTATGACTGTGTCTGTGGTCCACTGCTGACCACTGGCTGCACCCCTAAAAAAGTATTGTTCGGTTGCTGAGCCGTAGATTTTTTACTCATATTAGCGATTTGTTCGCTCAACCGATTTAACTGGGTAAACAGCATATCTACCTGATTGTACAAGTTACCTCTACCCCTGGTCCTATCTCCTGGTGCCCTATAGTAATGATTCCTGGACCATTGGGTTCCCTCAGAATCAGGGCCGCTATTTCTATTCTGGTTGCCCCTGGGGTTCAGCTTGCTCACTATTAGTACTTTGGGGAGCATTATATACCTGGGGTGTCTGGTTACCCTGAGAATATCTTCGCCATCTATTGTATCTACCCTTGCGCGGATACCAATTATTTGGTGAGTATTCTCTTTGTGAGTAATTATTCACCTGATTATGTCTTCCACTTTGGTTATAGTCTCCCTGCGTCTCAACCTGTGTAGGGGAAGCGGCAGAGTTAAACCTCTGTGGAGATGGCCTATTTTGACTGGCCACCTCCGCATAGGTTCTCTGTTTAGACTCCAAATTGAGGGGGCTAGGTGATACCCTAGTTTCTGCTACAATTTTGGGTTTGACTCCTTTTTCACCCCCTGTTCACTGGACTGCTGAATAGAGTATAATTTTGTACTCTCCTTGATCAGCCATTCCAATGAGCAGTCCTCATCAAAATCTCTAGCTAAGTTAATTTTGATGGGTGTAGGCAGTGCTTCAAAAAATAAATTTACAAATTCTGAGCCATCAAATCTGGGATTATCTTCAGCCATACTGTACGCATTTTTCAATACAGAAAGGAATTCGATTGGACTCTGATTCGCACGACACTTTAAACCATATACCGCTATTTTCGCAGCAGTTTTAGTTCGATATTGCCCAAATTCTTTTCTGCATTGTCGTTTTATCCCATTCCAGGAATGAATATTCATATCCTTTAGTGAAGCAAAGAATTTGTGATGCTTACTGTAACATTAATTATAGCTAACGCATTTTCAAAAGCCTCTAAATGATCAATCACAGATGTTGTTCCCTTATTGGAGAATATAGGTACTGCGCGTTGTACGAAGGTGATTATTTTATGGGAATCATAGACTTTATCAGACTTACTTTGGGCTTCTCTGTTAGAGTTTCCCTCCCCCGCACCAGCTGCGCTACAGCAGTCCTCTGGATTTATATCATGAGGTGTTAGCATTATCTGTATTATTCTCACTGTTAATATAAGGGTTTTCATTATGGCGATATGACCTTTTTAAATCGCTTAATTCTCTCTGGCTTTGCGCAAGCTGTTTATTTAAATCTTTTATCTGTGCGAGTAAGTCCATATTATGCTTATCTAAGGCGGTTAGGTTTTGGGCAAATTCATCCACTTTATTTTTGGCTATTTTTAATTCCTCTTCGCGTCTGCGTGAGGAATGAATACTATTTTCTAGCTCCTGTATTTGTAATCGTTTGTCTGTGATACAAAACGACATTTCGTCAATAATGCATATAAAAAGGGGCCAAGATTTTAGTATTAGTTCCTCTCGCTTTTTGGGAGTTTTGCATTGATTAATCATTAACAATTCCTGGAAGAATTCATTCTCTTCATTCCACATATTATTATTAACGGTAATATTTTTAGCTCTAGATTCAACCATATCCACAAAATCATTTAATTTACCAGCAATATTTAACTTCCCTTTAATGTAACTTAAGATATCTTTTTTAAGGACCTGACCTTTAGTAATAGGTATGGTAATGGGACCAATTTCATCGCTATGTATAGAATTAAATGAGTCACTTCTGGCTACAGACATTATTATATTGGTTTAGTATTTAGTTAAATTAAAACGCTAATACAATTTTTGCCAATAAAAAGAAAAATTAAAAAAAAATATTATATTAATTTTGAAATATGAAAAATTAATATTTCTAAATATGAAAAATTTATATTTTTGATTAATTTTGAAAATATGAAAAATTAATATTTTTTTATTAATTTTTAAATATGAAAAATTTATATTTTTATTAATTTTTTAAAAATTAATCTTTAATAATATTTCAAGATATTAATATCAATCTCGAAATATGAAAATCAATATTTCAACCCTTCAAAAATTATATCTTCAAAATATTAATATCGAAATATGAAAAAAAAAATATTCTCTTTTATAATAATTTCTATTTACTACAAATATATTATATCAAATATTATGAATATTAATAAATCTCATGCAAAGTGCCTCCAATTATTATGTCAGTATATTTATGAAAATCTTAGCGGTATTCTCCAAACAGTGTGTGAGTATATGGCAGGGAATATATTTAACAATCTTCCTTTAGACTGAACCCACAATCAATATACTTCTACTAAGACAACAAATAAAATTAATATAAATACCTGAACTCTTTTATTTAGTTAATATCCATGAACATTTTTGAAATATATTTGCAATAAAAGGAATATGAAATAAAATTATATGCGCTTGAAAACTATTTAAATATGCTATGCAAAGTTCATACAAGCTTACCATTAAAATCAACCTTATTTATAAATAGCCTTTAACATCCAAGCAATACAATTCTAAACTGTGCTCTTTAACAATAGGATAATATATATATTCTGCTATTTAACTGCAATTTATCCTAACACAATATTGACTTAAAACACCAGAACATTCATAGATAAATCACTTAGTCTACCAGATACAAATTTAAACAATACCTAGGCTTATAAAATATTAACTTAATATTAATCTTTTAACTGTACTTTAAACTGCAGTGACTTAGAATTTAACTAATAGTCTTGCCAATAACCTTGAATACGTTACCAGGGTAAAGAGCAGTTGATATCCAATATTCCTTAATAGGAATTGTTTCACCTCAGAATACCAAAAAGTATAATTTTGCAGTCAATGAGAAAGTGGTAGATCAGCTTTGCCAAAGTAAAATGGTCTTTTTCACGCCCAGCAGGAACCAGTTTTCAAGTTTAGCTCAGCAGAAAAACTCCTCTCTTTATGTTTGCAATCACTTTATATGGGTTCTCCTCACTGGTGAATTGGAAACGCCCCAAAACGGAAACCTTGTTTCAGATTAGCCCTGGTGGTGGTCCCTGGTCCGTCCTTAGAGTTGAAACATGTTTACCATGGCAACGTATCTTTTGAACAGTTAAATTCTCTTAACTGTCCTACCAGTATTGGCCCTTAGGTGGCAGCAGATATCCAGATAAAATACTTCAGCATGACAATACATACAAATTCATTTAACCAACATTTTTAGACAGTGAAATATTTCTTTAAACTATGTAATAACTGCCATGATTTCTTGTATTAATCTCTCCCAATATTAATTATAGATGAAGCAGCATCAGATCAATTTCCTGATCGTTTTGATATGAGACATCATGTTTTATATTATTAACATTTTATTATATTAAGGCAATTTAATACTGCTAATTACTAGCTTAAAATGCATTATAATTTTATCAGTATCCTGGCATTTCTATAGAAATAACAGCCTATTTTTATATTTCCAGATTGGTAGTATTTAAAACTCCTGATACACTGCATTCATCCAGATATAGCATGTTACATTTCTGTGTATTTCTTCCTGAATACATGAATCCTGTCTATGTAGATCTGAAATAAAAAATGTTAATAATCACTTCTCTTCAGGTCCATAAACATCTATTCATGTTCTTAAACACACAGAGGCTAAGATATTCATGCCTTCAAAATATACATATATATATATATATATATATATATATATATATATCATTCATTCTTTTACTTTCCATATATATATATATATATATATTTAGATGTTAATATTTGATATCACATAAATAGACATCTCATATCCATTAAAATATATATATTTTCCTGGAATTATATTTTATTTGAAATCTAACTACAGTTGTTGGAAGCATGTAAGTCATGTGTTTTCTCTGTGTTATCTTAACCCAGACGCAATGTCTGTGTCACGTGTATTCTGGTGTTATCAGCCACACAGCCTGAGTCACTTAACAGGCAGCTGTCAATTTTCAGCTCCTTTGTTGGCAGGAAGTCCATATATGAGTGTGTATCCAGGCTTGTCGTCTCTTACTCACCACATGGGGTACAGAGTGCTATGAAATTTGCATTTCCTAATTAAGAAGCAAATGTTTTCCTCTTGTCTCTTGGGATCTGTTGTCTGTAGCTCAGCCTGGAGATGTATATTCAATTTGTGAAGGTTTCTGAGTCAAACCCTGACATCAGAATTTAAACCTTACTCCAGTAGTATCTGATACAAATATGGTTTCATACATAAACATATTTCCCTGTCCTATTGACATACATATATATATATATATATATATATATATATATATATATATATATATATATATATATATATATATATATATATATATAAATATGTATTTACCTGTGCCCTGACAAAACTTTGCACAAGCACAGTTTATTACTGGTCAAGACTATTCTAGAAGTTTCACAAGTTTTGGATTCCCAGACTGCAAATAAATTCCGTTAAGCGCATTTTTAAGGCTGCTTAATGTACAAAAATGACCTTTAATGTCACCAATTTTTCCACAATACAATATTCCAACATCACACATGTGCACAGAATATTTCAGAGTTAAAGGTGAATTTAACAAAGATAAATATATATATACCAGCACTATAATTATAGTATTATTCTGTAGGATCCTACCAAAGTAAGGTGCAACCCCACTCTAAATTAAACTGTAAACCAAAATATGAAAGAAAAAGAAAGGAGTGGGTTTGTGCACAAATCCTATAACATAAAATGTATGTTTTATTATTACTGTAAAAACACTATTACTATGATGGACTAAAAAAAATATAAAATTGTGAGTTTATTGGTCCCTGAGCTCTGAAAGGTTGCCGGCCCCTGGTATAAGCATATAGGTAGTGATTTTCTCAAGCATTATTATGCATATCATATGAAACGCCACCCCTATAATATACAACACCTTTCCCTTGGTTAATGTGAATCATATTGTCTAGTCACTGTATAAACTACACTTCATTAAATCAAACATTACTTCATCAGATCAAACAAATATGTTCAACATACATCCATGCATGCTGTCGCAGCTGGCCATGAGAGAGAAAGATCACAAATAGGTCCAATAAATACTATGTTCATTCATTCCATTTTGGAAACCAGCATTCATTATGAATGTCCATCTAGTTTCTTTCTGCAATAGGATTGTTGTTACATTGCCACCCCTGATTCCCATCTTCACTTTCTCCAAACCCCAACATTTAAAACTATTGGGATTTAAATTATGTTGTTCTAAGAAATGTTTCGCTACTGTTGTAATAGTTCTACCCTTCTCCAAGTTCTTTTTGGCATTACGTATATTACCAATATGTTCAAGTATTTTGGTACTCTTGTATCTGGTTGCCATGTCAACATAAAACGTGGCATTTACAGCCAATGCAATAAATCAAACCTTTACTTTTACAGTTAATAAATTCTCAGATATATCTGGTTTTGCCAAATCTATCTTTCTCTTGTAAGGTGTATCCAGTCCACGGATTCATCCATTACTTGTGGGATATTCTCCTTCCCAACAGGAAGCTGCAAGAGGATCACCCACAGCAGAGCTGTCTATATAGCTCCTCCCCTAACTGCCACTCCCAGTCATTCTCTTGCAGCTCTCGACAAGGGAAGTAGCTAGAGAGATGTGGTGAATTAATGTAGTTTATCTTCAATCAAAAGTTTATTATTTTCAAATGGTACCGGAGTTGTACTATTTTGGCTTCAGGCAGAAAGGTGAAGAAGAGTCTGCCTGCAGTTTTTTAATGATCTTAGCAGGTTGTAACTAAGATCCACTGCTGTTCTCACACATAACTGAAGAGATGGGTAACTTCAGCTGGGGGAATAGCGTTCAGGGTTTCCTGCTCTGAGGTATGTGCAGTTTTAAATTTTTCTAGAGAGATGATAAGTTAGAAAATGCGGACAGTACCTGATTTATTTAAGGTAAGCCTGATTACAGTGATTTAATAACGACTGGTATCATGCTTGCTGTAAAGGGTAATATTTTTGTTATTTACTCCCATTACTTAATAGATATAACGTTTGCTTGATGTATATAAACGTTTACTACATATGGTGATAAAACTTTATTCTGGGGCCCAGTTTTTCCACGTGGCTGACTAGATTTTGCCTAGGGATAGTTTTTTAAGGCCCTCTCACTGTGAGTACATGTTGGGAGGGGCCTATTTTCGCGCCTTAATTGCGCAGTAGTTTTTGCAGCTTGAGACATCCAGTTTCCCTGAAGGAGTCCCCTGACATATAGGACCCCTCTACAGGGTTTTTGTGCCTTCCAAAATCATTGTATGGGCAGGTAGGAGCCACAGTAGAGCTGTGGCAGTTGGTTGTGACTGTTTAAAAATGGATATATCGTTTTTTTGATCCGGTTTTGAAACTAAGGAGTTAATCATCCATTTGCAAGTGGGTGCAATGCTATTTCAGTCTATTATACACACTGTAAAAATTTCGTAGATTTTACTGCTTTTTTCACTGTTTTGCAGTTTATGTGATTGTTTTTTTTCTCTTAAAGGCACAGTACCGTTTTTATTTTTTGCTTGTTCACAGTTATTAAAGTGTTTCCCAAGCTTGCTGGTCTCATTACTAGTCTGTTTAAACATGTCTGACATAGAGGAAACTCATTGTTCATTATGTTTAGAAGCCATTGTGGAACCCCCTCTTAGAATGTGTACCAAATGCACTGATTTTACTATAGATTACAAAGACCATATTCTGGCTTTAAAAAATTTATCACCAGAAGAAATTGACAAGGAGGAAGTTATGCCGTCTAACTCTCCCCACGTGTCAGAGCCTATAACTCCGCCTCAGGGGACGGCAAGTACATCTAGCGCGCCCATTGCATATACCTTACAAGATATGGCGGCAGTTATGAATCATACCCTTACAGAGGTATTATCTAAACTGCCAGGATTGCAAGGAAAGCGAGACAGCTCTGGGACTAGAATAAATACAGAGCTCTCTGACGCTTTAGTGGCTATGTCCGATAAACCCTCACAATGTACTGAAGCTGAAGCAGGGGAGCTTTAATCTGTGGGTGATTTTTCTGATTCAGGGAAGCTACTTCAACCTGATTCTGATATGTCTACATTTAAATTTAAGCTTGTACACCTCCGCATATTGCTCAGGGAGGTCTTAGCAACTCTGGACGACTGTGACGCTATTGTAGTCCCAGAGAAATTATGTAGATTGGATAAATACTATGCAGTACCTACTTACACTGATGTGTTTCCAATCCCTAAGAGGTTTTCTGAAATTATTACTAAGGAATGGGATAGACCAGGTGTACGGTTCTCTCCCCCTCCTGTTTTTAAAAAGATGTTTCCTATAGACGACGCTACACAGGACTTGTGGCAGACGGTCCCTAAGGTGGAGGGAGCAGTTTCTACTTTAGCTAAGCGTACCACTATCCCTGTTGAGGACAGTTGTGCTTTTCTAGATCCAATGGATACAAAATTAGAGGGTTACCTTAAGAAAATTTTTATTCAACAAGGTTTTATTCTCCATCCTCTTGCATGCATTGCCCCAGTCACTGCTGCTGCGGCTTTCTGGTTTGAGTCTCTAGAGGAGGCTCTACAGGTTGAAACCCCGTTGGAAGATATTATTGACAAGCTTAAGGCCCTTAAGCTAGCCAATTCATTTGTTTCTGACGCCGTTGTTCATTTAACCAAGCTAACGGCTAAAAATTCAGGTTTTGCTATTCAGGCTCGTAGGGCGCTATGGCTTAAATCCTGGTCAGCTGACGTGACTTCAAAGTCTAAACTTCTCAACATTCCCTTCAAAGGACAGATCCTATTCGGCCTGGACTAAAGGAGATCATTTCTGACATTACTGGAGGAAAAGGTCACACCCTTCCTCAAGAGAGGTCCAACGAATTAAGGACCAAACAGTCTAGTTTTCGGCCCTTTCGAAACTTCAAGAGTGGCGCAGCTTCAACTTCCTCTAACACAAAACAAGAGGGAACTTTTGCCCAGTCTAAGCCGGTCTGGAAACCTAACCAGGCTTGGAACAAGGGGAAACAGGCCAAAAAGCCTGCTGCTGCCTCTAAGACAGCATGAAGGAGCAGCCCCCGATCCGGAAACGGATCTAGTAGGGGGCAGACTCTCTCTCTTCGCCCAGGCTTGGGCAAGAGATGTCCAGGATTCCTGGGCATTGGAAATTGTGTCCAAAGGTTATCTTCTGTAATTCTAAACCTCTCCTCCAAAAGGGAGATTTCATCTCTCACATTTATCTGCAAACCAGATAAAGAGAGAGGCATTCTTACATTGTGTTCAAGACCTCCTAGTTATGGGAGTGATCCACCCAGTTCCGCAGGAGGAACAGGGGCAGGGCTTCTATTCGAATCTGTTTGTAGTTCCCAAGAAAGAGGGAACATTCAGACCAATCTTAGATCTCAAGATCTTAAACAAATTTCTCAGAGTCCCATCCTTCAAGATGGAGACTATTCGAACAATCCTTCCTATGATCCAGGAGGGTCAATATATGACTACCGTAGACTTAAAGGATGCTTATCTTCACATCCCGATACACAAAGATCATCATCGTTTTCTCAGGTTTGCCCTTCTAGACAGGCACTACCAGTTTGTGGCTCTTCCCTTCGGGTTGGCCACGGCACCAATAATCTTTACGAAGGTTCTAGGGTCCCTCCTAGCGGTCCTAAGGCCGCAGGGTATAGCAGTAGCCCCTTACTTAGATGACATTCTGATACAGGCATCGACTTTTCAAATCGCCAGGTCCCATATGGACATTGTTCTGGCATTTCTGAGGTCCCATGGGTGGAAGGTGAACGAAGAAAAGAGTTCTCTATCACCTCTAACAAAAGTTTCATTCCTAGGGACTCTGATAGATTCGGTAGAAATGAAGATTTACCTAACGAAGGCCAGATTGTCAAAACTTCTAGACTCTTGTTGTGTTCTTTATTCCACTTCTCGTCCTTCAGTGGCTCAGTGTATGGAAGTAATCGGTTTAATGGTAGCGGCAATGGACATAGTTCCGTTTGCCCGCCTACATCTCAGACCGCTGCAACTTTGCATGCTTAGTCAGTGGAATGGGGATTACACAGATTTGTCCCCTCTACTAAATCTGGATCAAGAAACCAGGGATTCTCTTCTCTGGTGGCTATGTCAGGTCCATCTGTCCAAGGGGATGAGCTTCCGCAGGCCAGATTGGACTATAGTAACAACAGATGCTAGCCTTCTGGGCTGGGGTGCAGTCTGGAACTCCCTGAAGGCTCAGGTCTCGTGGACTCAGGAGGAGGCACTCCTTCCGATAAACATTCTGGAACTAAGAGCGATTTTCAATGCTCTTCAGGCGTGGCCTCAGCTAGCTGGGGTCAGGTTCATCGGATTTCAGTCGGACAATATCACGACTGTAGCCTACATCAACCATCAGGGGGGAACAAGGAGTTCCCTAGCAATGTTGGAGGTTTCAAAGATAATTCTATGGGCAGAGGTTCACTCTTGCCATCTATCTGCTATCCATATCCCAGGAGTCGAGAACTGGGAGGCGGATTTTCTAAGTCGACAGACTTTTCATCCGGGAGAGTGGGAACTCCATCCGGAGGTATTTGCTCAGTTGATTCAACTTTGGGGCAAACCAGAACTGGATCTCTTGGCGTCTCGCCAGAACGCCAAGCTTCCTTGTTACGGGACCAGATCCAGGGACCCCAAGGCAATTCTGATAGATGCTCTAGCAGCACCTTGGTTCTTCAACCTGGCTTATGTGTTTCCACCGTTTCCTCTGCTCCCTCATCTGATTGCCAAGATCAGGCAGGAGAGAGCTTCAGTGATTTTGATAGCACCTGCGTGGCCACGCAGGACTTGGTATGCAGACCTGGTGGACATGTCATCCTGTCCACCATGGACTCTG